>NW_026558967.1:0-300000 GCF_026930045.1 Uloborus diversus
AAATTAAACTGACTCAGAATTTTCTTCCCTACATAAATAATCAATAATTGCAAAGGAAAGAAATTGAAAAAAAAAAAGAATTTTCAAATTAGAAAAGAAATATATACATTGAAGATATTCGCTCCGGCTGGGACTCGAACCAGGCCACTCGCTTGGAAGACCAGCAGTCTAGCCATTAGGCTATCGGAGTTCTGTCGAGCGGAGTCTTACTGCCTAACCGATACTGCCTGACTGACAGACTGACTCACTGACTGACTGATACTGACTGACTGACTCACTGACTGACCGAGACTGACTGACTAACTGCCTGACTGACTGAGACTGGACTGACTGACTGACTGACTGACTGACTGACTAACTGACTGACTGAGACTGACTGACTGACTGCTTGACTCTCTGACTGGCTATTTCACTGACTGACTGAATGACTAAATGACTGACTGACACTGACTGACTGACTGCTTGACTACCTGACTGACTGCTTGACTGACTAACTGACTGGACAGGACTGACCGACTGACTGACTGACAGACTGACTGAATAAGGATGACTGACAGACTGACTGAATAAGGCTGACTGACTGACTGACTGACAGACTGACTGAATAAGGCTGACCGACTGACAGACTGCCTGACTGACTGACTGACTGAATGACTGACTGACTGACTGACCGAGACTGACTGACTGACTGACTGAGACTGGACTGGACTGACTGACTGACTGACTGAGACTGACTGACTGCTTTAGTGACTAACTGACTGCACAGGACTGACCGACTGACTGACTGACTGACTGCCTGACTGACTGACTGACTGAATGACTGACTGACTGAGACTAAATGACTGACTGCTTGACTGACTGGCTGAAGGACTAACTGACTGACTGAGTGACTGACTGACTGGACTGACTGACTGAGACTGAATGACTGAGTGCTTGACTGATTGACTGTCAGACTGACCGACTGACTTCGCAAAAGGGAAAAATAAAAAAAAAAGAATTAGAAAATTAGAAAAAAATATTTGCATTTAAGATTTCCATTCCAGCTGGGATTTGAACCCAGGGCAACACTCATGGAAGCCCAACGCTCTCGCCAATATACTATCGGATCTCTGTTGATCGGTGTCTTAATTATAATAAAAACAAAAAATGCACCTTAGTAATTATTGATCTAAAATCTTTGAAATCTAAATGTCGAATGATTAAACTGACTCAGAATTTTCTTCCGTACATAAATAATCCATATTTGCAAAAGAAAGAAATTGAAAAAAAAAAGAATCTTCAAATTAGAAGAGAAATATATACATGGAAGATTCTCGTTCCGGCCGGGACTCGAACCCAGTACCACGCGCTTGGAACCCAACGGTCTAGCCATTAGGCTATCGGAGCTCTGTCGATGGAAGTCTTAAATATAATAAAAACAAAAAATGCACCTTGGTAATTATTGATTCAAACACTTTGAAATTTACAGGTCGAATAATTAAACTGACTCAGAATTTTTCTCCCTACATAAATAATCAATATTCGCAAAAGAGAAAAATAAAAAAAAAAAGAAGAAGAAATTTCAAATTAGAAACTAAAAGCATGCATTGAAGATTTTCGTTCAAGCTGGGACTCGAACCCAGGGCCACTCGCTTGGAAGCCTAACACTCTAGCCATTAGTCTATGGGAGCTCTGTCGGTGGGAGTTTTAAATATAATAAAAACAAAAAATGCACCTTGGTAATTGTTTATTTAAAACACTTTGAAATCTTCGTGTCGAAAAATTAAACTGACTCAGAATTTTCTTCCCTACATAAATAATCAATAATTGCAAAGGAAAGAAATTGAAAAAAAAAGAATTTTCAAATTAGAAAAGAAATATATACATTGAAGATATTCGCTCTGGCTGGGACTCGAACCCAGGCCACTCGCTTGGAAGACCAGCGGTCTAGCCATTAGGCTATCGGAGTTCTGTCGCGCGGAGTCTTACTGCCTGACTGATACTGCCTGACTGACAGACTGACTCACTGACTGACTGATACTGACTGACTGACTCACTGACTGACCGAGACTGACTGACTAACTGCCTGACTGACTGAGACTGGACTGACTGACTGACTGACTGACTGACTGACTAACTGACTGACTGAGACTGACTGACTGACTGCTTGACTCTCTGACTGGCTATTTCACTGACTGACTGAATGACTAAATGACTGACTGACACTGACTGACTGACTGCTTGACTACCTGACTGACTGCTTGACTGACTAACTGACTGGACAGGACTGACCGACTGACTGACTGACAGACTGACTGAATAAGGATGACTGACAGACTGACTGAATAAGGCTGACTGAGTGACTGACTGACTGACAGACTGACTGAATAAGGCTGACCGACTGACTGCCTGACTGACTGAATGACTGACTGACTGACTGACCGAGACTGACTGACTGACTGACTGAGACTGGACTGGACTGACTGACTGACTGACTGACTGAGACTGACTGACTGCTTTAGTGACTAACTGACTGCACAGGACTGACCGACTGACTGACTGACTGACTGCCTGACTGACTGACTGAATGACTGACTGACTGAGACTAAATGACTGACTGCTTGACTGACTGGCTGAAGGACTAACTGACTGACTGAGTGACTGACTGACTGGACTGACTGACTGAGACTGAATGACTGAGTGCTTGACTGATTGACTGTCAGGCTGACTGACTGACTTCGCAAAAGGGAAAAATAAAAAAAAAAAGAATTATAAAATTAGAAAAAAATATTTGCATTTAAGATTTCCTTTCCGGCCGGGACTCGAACCCAGTACCACGCGCTAGGAACCCAACGGTCTAGCCATTAGGCTATCGGAGCTCTGTCGATGGAAGTCTTAAATATAATAAAAACAAAAAATAGACCTTGGTAATTATTGATTCAAACACTTTGAAATTTACAGGTCGAATAATTAAACATACTCAGAATTTTTCTCCCTACATAAATAATCAATATTCGCAAAAGAGAAAAATTAAAAAAAAAAGAAGAAGAAATTTCAAATTAGAAACTAAATGTATACATTGAAGATTTTCGTTCAGGTTGGGACTCGAACCCAGGGCCACTCGCTTGGAAGCCTAACACTCTAGCCATTAGTCTATGGGAGCTCTGTCGGTGGGAGTTTTAAATATAATAAAAACAAAAAATGCACCTTGGTAATTGTTTATATTTATAAACACTTTGAAATCTTCGTGTCGGAAAATTAAACTGACTCAGAATTTTCTTCCCTACATAAATAATCAATAATTGCAAAGGAAAGAAATTGAAAAAAAAAAGAATTTTCAAATTAGAAAAGAAATATATACATTGAAGATATTCGCTCCGGCTGGGACTCGAACCCAGGCCACTCGCTTGGAAGACCAGCGGTCTACCCATTAGGCTATCGGAGTTCTGTCGAGCGGAGTCTTACTGCCTGACTGATACTGCCTGACTGACAGACTGACTCACTGACTGACTGATACTGACTGACTGACTCACTGACTGACCGAGACTGACTGACTAACTGCCTGACTGACTGAGACTGGACTGACTGACTGACTGACTGACTGACTGACTGACTAACTGACTGACTGAGACTGACTGACTGACTGCTTGACTCTCTGACTGGCTATTTCACTGACTGACTGAATGACTAAATGACTGACTGACACTGACTGACTGACTGCTTGACTACCTGACTGACTGCTTGACTGACTAACTGACTGGACAGGACTGACCGACTGACTGACTGACAGACTGACTGAATAAGGATGACTGACAGACTGACTGAATAAGGCTGACTGACTGACTGACTGACAGACTGACTGAATAAGGCTGACCGACTGACTGACTGCCTGACTGACTGACTGACTGAATGACTGACTGACTGACTGACCGAGACTGACTGACTGACTGACTGAGACTGGACTGGACTGACTGACTGACTGACTGACTGAGACTGACTGACTGACTGAATGACTGACTGACTGAGACTAAATGACTGACTGCTTGACTGACTGGCTGAAGGACTATCTGACTGACTGAGTGACTGACTGACTGGACTGACTGACTGAGACTGAATGACTGAGTGCTTGACTAATTGACTGTCAGACTGACTGACTGACTTCGCAAAAGGGAAAAATAAAAAAAAAAGAATTATAAAATTAGAAAAAAATATTTGCATTTAAGATTTCCTTTCCGGCCGGGACTCGAACCCAGTACCACGCGCTAGGAACCCAACGGTCTAGCCATTAGGCTATCGGAGCTCTGTCGATAAAAGTCTTAAATATAATAAAAACAAAAAATGCACCTTGGTAATTATTGATTCAAACACTTTGAAATTTACAGGTCGAATAATTAAACATACTCAGAATTTTTCTCCCTACATAAATAATCAATATTCGCAAAAGAGAAAAATTTAAAAAAAAGAAGAAGAAATTTCAAATTAGAAACTAAAAATATACATTGAAGATTTTCGTTCAGGCTGGGACTCGAACCCAGGGCCAGTCGCTTGGAAGCCTAACACTCTAGCCATTAGTCTATGGGAGCTCTGTCGGTGGGAGTTTTAAATATAATAAAAACAAAAAATGCACCTTGGTAATTGTTTATTTAAACACTTTGAAATCTTCGTGTCGAAAAATTAAACTGACTCAGAATTTTCTTCCCTACATAAATAATCAATAATTGCAAAGGAAAGAAATTGAAAAAAAAAGAATTTTCAAATAAGAAAAGAAATATATACATTGAAGATATTCGCTCCGGCTGGGACTCGAACCCAGGCCACTCGCTTGGAAGACCAGCGGTCTACCCATTAGGCTATCGGAGTTCTGTCGAGCGGAGTCTTACTGCCTGACTGATACTGCCTGACTGACAGACTGACTCACTGACTGACTGATACTGACTGACTGACTCACTGACTGACCGAGACTGACTGACTAACTGCCTGACTGACTGAGACTGGACTGACTGACTGACTGACTGACTAACTGACTGACTGAGACTGACTGACTGACTGCTTGACTCTCTGACTGGCTATTTCACTGACTGACTGAATGACTAAATGACTGACTGACACTGACTGACTGACTGCTTGACTACCTGACTGACTGCTTGACTGACTAACTGACTGGACAGGACTGACCGACTGACTGACTGACTGAATAAGGATGACTGACAGACTGACTGAATAAGGCTGACTGACTGACTGACTGACAGACTGACTGAATAAGGCTGACCGACTGACTGACTGCCTGACTGCCTGACTGACTGAATGACTGACTGACTGACTGACCGAGACTGACTGACTGACTGACTGAGACTGGACTGGACTGACTGCCTGACTGACTGACTGACTGAATGACTGACTGACTGAGACTAAATGACTGACTGCTTGACTGACTGGCTGAAGGACTAACTGACTGACTGAGTGACTGACTGACTGGACTGACTGACTGAGACTGAATGACTGAGTGCTTGACTGATTGACTGTCAGACTGACTGACTGACTTCGCAAAAGGGAAAAATAAAAAAAAAGAATTATAAAATTAGAAAAAAATATTTGCATTTAAGATTTCCTTTCCGGCCGGGACTCGAACCCAGTACCACGCGCAAGGAACCCAACGGTCTAGCCATTAGGCTATCGGAGCTCTGTCGATGGAAGTCTTAAATATAATAAAAACAAAAAATGCACCTTGGTAATTATTGATTCAAACACTTTGAAATTTACAGGTCGAATAATTAAACTGACTCAGAATTTTTCTCCCTACATAAATAATCAATATTCGCAAAAGAGAAAAATTAAAAAAAAAGAAGAAGAAATTTCAAATTAGAAACTAAAAGTATACATTGAAGATTTTCGTTCAGGCTGGGACTCGAACCCAGGGCCACTCGCTTGGAAGCCTAACACTCTAGCCATTAGTCTATGGGAGCTCTGTCGGTGGGAGTTTTAAATATAATAAAAACAAAAAATGCACCTTGGTAATTGTTTATTTAAACACTTTGAAATCTTTGTGTCGAAAAATTAAACTGACTCAGAATTTTCTTCCCTACATAAATAATCAATAATTGCAAAGGAAAGAAATTGAAAAAAAAAAGAATTTTCAAATTAGAAAAGAAATATATACATTGAAGATATTCGCTCCGGCTGGGACTCGAACCCAGGCCACTCGCTTGGAAGACCAGCAGTCTAGCCATTAGGCTATCGGAGTTCTGTCGAGCGGAGTCTTACTGCCTAACCGATACTGCCTGACTGACAGACTGACTCACTGACTGACTGATACTGACTGACTGACTCACTGACTGACCGAGACTGACTGACTAACTGCCTGACTGACTGAGACTGGACTGACTGACTGACTGACTGACTGACTGACTAACTGACTGACTGAGACTGACTGACTGACTGCTTGACTCTCTGACTGGCTATTTCACTGACTGACTGAATGACTAAATGACTGACTGACACTGACTGACTGACTGCTTGACTACCTGACTGACTGCTTGACTGACTAACTGACTGGACAGGACTGACCGACTGACTGACTGACAGACTGACTGAATAAGGATGACTGACAGACTGACTGAATAAGGCTGACTGACTGACTGACTGACAGACTGACTGAATAAGGCTGACCGACTGACAGACTGCCTGACTGACTGACTGACTGAATGACTGACTGACTGACTGACCGAGACTGACTGACTGACTGACTGAGACTGGACTGGACTGACTGACTGACTGACTGAGACTGACTGACTGCTTTAGTGACTAACTGACTGCACAGGACTGACCGACTGACTGCCTGACTGACTGACTGACTGAATGACTGACTGACTGAGACTAAATGACTGACTGCTTGACTGACTGGCTGAAGGACTAACTGACTGACTGAGTGACTGACTGACTGGACTGACTGACTGAGACTGAATGAATGAGTGCTTGACTGATTGACTGTCAGACTGACCGACTGACTTCGCAAAAGGGAAAAATAAAAAAAAAAGAATTATAAAATTAGAAAAAAATATTTGCATTTAAGATTTCCATTCCAGCTGGGATTTGAACCCAGGGCGACACTCATGGAAGCCCAACGCTCTCGCCAATATACTATCGGATCTCTGTTGATCGGTGTCTTAATTATAATAAAAACAAAAAATGCACCTTAGTAATTATTGATCTAAAATCTTTGAAATCTAAATGTCGAATGATTAAACTGACTCAGAATTTTCTTCCGTACATAAATAATCCATATTTGCAAAAGAAAGAAATTGAAAAAAAAAAGAATCTTCAAATTAGAAGAGAAATATATACATGGAAGATTTTCGTTCCGGCCGGGACTCGAACCCAGTACCACGCGCTTGGAACCCAACGGTCTAGCCATTAGGCTATCGGAGCTCTGTCGATGGAAGTCTTAAATATAATAAAAACAAAAAATGCACCTTGGTAATTATTGATTGAAACACTTTGAAATTTACAGGTCGAATAATTAAACTGACTCAGAATTTTTCTCCCTACATAAATAATCAATATTCGCAAAAGAGAAAAATAAAAAAAAAAAGAAGAAGAAATTTCAAATTAGAAACTAAAAGCATGCATTGAAGATTTTCGTTCAAGCTGGGACTCGAACCCAGGGCCACTCGCTTGGAAGCCTAACACTCTAGCCATTAGTCTATGGGAGCTCTGTCGGTGGGAGTTTTAAATATAATAAAAACAAAAAATGCACCTTGGTAATTGTTTATTTAAACACTTTGAAATCTTCGTGTCGAAAAATTAAACTGACTCAGAATTTTCTTCCCTACATAAATAATCAATAATTGCAAAGGAAAGAAATTGAAAAAAAAAGAATTTTCAAATTAGAAAAGAAATATATACATTGAAGATATTCGCTCTGGCTGGGACTCGAACCCAGGCCACTCGCTTGGAAGACCAGCGGTCTAGCCATTAGGCTATCGGAGTTCTGTCGCGCGGAGTCTTACTGCCTGACTGATACTGCCTGACTGACAGACTGACTCACTGACTGACTGATACTGACTGACTGACTCACTGACTGACCGAGACTGACTGACTAACTGCCTGACTGACTGAGACTGGACTGACTGACTGACTGACTGACTGACTGACTAACTGACTGACTGAGACTGACTGACTGACTGCTTGACTCTCTGACTGGCTATTTCACTGACTGACTGAATGACTAAATGACTGACTGACACTGACTGACTGACTGCTTGACTACCTGACTGACTGCTTGACTGACTAACTGACTGGACAGGACTGACCGACTGACTGACTGACAGACTGACTGAATAAGGATGACTGACAGACTGACTGAATAAGGCTGACTGAGTGACTGACTGACTGACAGACTGACTGAATAAGGCTGACCGACTGACTGCCTGACTGACTGAATGACTGACTGACTGACTGACCGAGACTGACTGACTGACTGACTGAGACTGGACTGGACTGACTGACTGACTGACTGACTGAGACTGACTGACTGCTTTAGTGACTAACTGACTGCACAGGACTGACCGACTGACTGACTGACTGACTGCCTGACTGACTGACTGACTGAATGACTGACTGACTGAGACTAAATGACTGACTGCTTGACTGACTGGCTGAAGGACTAACTGACTGACTGAGTGACTGACTGACTGGACTGACTGACTGAGACTGAATGACTGAGTGCTTGACTGATTGACTGTCAGGCTGACTGACTGACTTCGCAAAAGGGAAAAATAAAAAAAAAAAGAATTATAAAATTAGAAAAAAATATTTGCATTTAAGATTTCCTTTCCGGCCGGGACTCGAACCCAGTACCACGCGCTAGGAACCCAACGGTCTAGCCATTAGGCTATCGGAGCTCTGTCGATGGAAGTCTTAAATATAATAAAAACAAAAAATGCACCTTGGTAATTATTGATTCAAACACTTTGAAATTTACAGGTCGAATAATTAAACTGACTCAGAATTTTTCTCCCTACATAAATAATCAATATTCGCAAAAGAGAAAAATTAAAAAAAAAAGAAGAAAAAATTTCAAATTAGAAACTAAAAGTATACATTGAAGATTTTCGCTCAGGCTGGGACTCGAACCCAGGGCCACTCGCTTGGAAGCCTAACACTCTAGCCATTAGTCTATGGGAGCTCTGTCGATAGGAGTTTTAAATATAATAAAAACAAAAAATGCACCTTGGTAATTGTTTATTTAATCACTTTGAAATCTTCGTGTCGAAAAATTAAACTGACTCAGAATTTTCTTCCCTACATAAATAATCAATAATTGCAAAGGAAAGAAATTGAAAAAAAAAAGAATTTTCAAATTAGAAAAGAAATATATACATTGAAGATATTCGCTCCGGCTGGGACTCGAACCCAGGCCACTCGCTTGGAAGACCAGCGGTCTAGCCATTAGGCTATCGGAGTTCTGTCGAGCGGAGTCTTACTGCCTGACTGATACTGCCTGACTGACAGACTGACTCACTGACTGACTGATACTGACTGACTGACTCACTGACTGACCGAGACTGACTGACTAACTGCCTGACTGACTGAGACTGGACTGACTGACTGACTGACTGACTGACTGACTAACTGACTGACTGAGACTGACTGACTGACTGCTTGACTCTCTGACTGGCTATTTCACTGACTGACTGAATGACTAAATGACTGACTGACACTGACTGACTGACTGCTTGACTACCTGACTGACTAACTGACTGGACAGGACAGACCGACTGACTGACTGACAGACTGACTGAATAAGGATGACTGACAGACTGACTGAATAAGGCTGACTGACTGACTGACTGACAGACTGACTGAATAAGGCTGACCGACTGACTGACTGACTGACTGACTGACTGACTGACTGACTGACCGAGACTGACTGACTGACTGACTGAGACTGGACTGGACTGACTGACTGACTGACTGACTGAGACTGACTGACTGCTTTAGTGACTAACTGACTGCACAGGACTGACCGACTGACTGACTGACTGACTGCCTGACTGACTGACTGACTGAATGACTGACTGACTGAGACTAAATGACTGAGTGCTTGACTGATTGACTGTCAGACTGACTGACTGACTTCGCAAAAGGGAAAAATAAAAAAAAAAGAATTATAAAATTAGAAAAAAATATTTGCATTTAAGATTTCCTTTCCGGCTGGGATTTGAACCCAGGGCGACACTCATGGAAGCCCAACGCTCTCGCCAATATACTATCGGATCTCTGTTGATCGGTGTCCTAATTATAATAAAAACAAAAAATGCACCTTAGTAATTATTGATCTAAAATCTTTGAAATCTAAAGGTCGAATGATTAAACTGACTCAGAATTTTCTTCCGTACATAAATAATCCATATTTGCAAAAGAAAGAAATTGAAAAAAAAAAAGAATCTTCAAATTAGAAGAGAAATATATACATGGAAGATTTTCGTTCCGGCCGGGACTCGAACCCAGTACCACGTGCTAGGAACCCAACGGTCTAGCCATTAGGCTATCGGAGCTCTGTCGATGGAAGTCTTAAATATAATAAAAACAAAAAATGCACCTTGGTAATTATTGATTCAAACATTTTGAAATTTACAGGTCGAATAATTAAACTGACTCAGAATTTTTCTCCCTACATAAATAATCAATATTCGCAAAAGAGAAAAATTAAAAAAAAAAGAAGAAGAAATTTCAAATTAGAAACTAAAAGTATACATTGCAGATTTTCGTTCAGGCTGGGACTCGAACCCAGGGCCACTCGCTTGGAAGCCTAACACTCTAGCCATTAGTCTATGGGAGCTCTGTCGGTGGGAGTTTTAAATATAATAAAAACAAAAAATGCACCTTGGTAATTGTTTATTTAAACACTTTGAAATCTTCGTGTCGAAAAATTAAACTGACTCAGAATTTTCTTCCCTACATAAATAATCAATAATTGCAAAGGAAAGAAATTGAAAAAAAAAAAGAATTTTCAAATTAGAAAAGAAATATATACATTAAAGATATTCGCTCCGGCTGGGACTCGAACCCAGGCCACTCGCTTGGAAGACCAGCGGTCTAGCCATTAGGCTATCGGAGTTCTGTCGAGCGGAGTCTTACTGCCTGACTGATACTGCCTGACTGACAGACTGACTCACTGACTGACTGATACTGACTGACTGACTCACTGACTGACCGAGACTGACTGACTAACTGCCTGACTGACTGAGACTGGACTGACTGACTGACTGACTGACTGACTGACTAACTGACTGACTGAGACTGACTGACTGACTGCTTGACTCTCTGACTGGCTATTTCACTGACTGACTGAATGACTAAATGACTGACTGACACTGACTGACTGACTGCTTGACTACCTGACTGACTGCTTGACTGACTAACTGACTGGACAGGACTGACCGACTGACTGACTGACTGACTGACTGAATAAGGATGACTGACAGACTGACGGAATAAGGCTGACTGACTGACTGACTGACAGACTGAATGAATAAGGCTGACCGACTGACTGACTGACTGACTGACTGAATGACTGACTGACTGACTGACTGACTGACCGAGACTGACTGACTGACTGACTGAGACTGGACTGGACTGACTGACTGACTGACTGACTGAGACTGACTGACTGCTTTAGTGACTAACTGACTGCACAGGACTGACCGACTGACTGACTGACTGACTGCCTGACTGACTGACTGACTGAATGACTGACTGACTGAGACTAAATGACTGACTGCTTGACTGACTGGCTGAAGGACTAACTGACTGACTGAGTGACTGACTGACTGGACTGACTGACTGAGACTGAATGACTGAGTGCTTGACTGATTGACTGTCAGACTGACTGACTGACTTCGCAAAAGGGAAAAATAAAAAAAAAAGAATTATAAAATTAGAAAAAAATATTTGCATTTAAGATTTCCTTTCCGGCCGTGACTCGAACCCAGTACCACGTGCTAGGAACCCAACGGTCTAGCCATTAGGCTATCGGAGCTCTGTCGATGGAAGTCTTAAATATAATAAAAACAAAAAATGCACCTTGGTAATTATTGATTCAAACATTTTGAAATTTACAGGTCGAATAATTAAACTGACTCAGAATTTTTCTCCCTACATAAATAATCAATATTCGCAAAAGAGAAAAATTAAAAAAAAAAGAAGAAGAAATTTCAAATTAGAAACTAAAAGTATACATTGAAGATTTTCGTTCAGGCTGGGACTCGAACCCAGGGCCACTCGCTTGGAAGCCTAACACTCTAGCCATTAGTCTATGGGAGCTCTGTCGATAGGAGTTTTAAATATAATAAAAACAAAAAATGCACCTTGGTAATTGTTTATTTAAACACTTTGAAATCTTCGTGTCGAAAAATTAAACTGACTCAGAATTTTCTTCCCTACATAAATAATCAATAATTGCAAAGGAAAGAAATTGAAAAAAAAAAGAATTTTCAAATTAGAAAAGAAATATATACATTGAAGATATTCGCTCCGGCTGGGACTCGAACCCAGGCCACTCGCTTGGAAGACCAGCGGTCTAGCCATTAGGCTATCGGAGTTCTGTCGAGCGGAGTCTTACTGCCTGACTGATACTGCCTGACTGACAGACTGACTCACTGACTGACAAACTGCCTGACTGACTGAGACTGGACTGACTGACTGACTGACTGACTGACTGACTAACTGACTGACTGAGACTGACTGACTGACTGCTTGACTCTCTGACTGGCTATTTCACTGACTGACTGAATGACTAAATGACTGACTGACACTGACTGACTGACTGCTTGACTACCTGACTGACTGCTTGACTGACTAACTGACTGGACAGGACAGACCGACTGACTGACTGACAGACTGACTGAATAAGGATGACTGACAGACTGACTGAATAAGGCTGACTGACTGACTGACTGACAGACTGACTGAATAAGGCTGACCGACTGACTGACTGACTGACTGACTGAATGACTGACTGACTGACTGACTGACTGACCGAGACTGACTGACTGACTGACTGAGACTGGACTGGACTGACTGACTGACTGAGACTGACTGACTGCTTTAGTGACTAACTGACTGCACAGGACTGACCGACACTGACTGACTGACTGACTGACTGACTGACTGACTGAATGACTGACTGACTGAGACTAAATGACTGACTGCTTGACTGACTGGCTGAAGGACTAACTGACTGACTGAGTGACTGACTGACTGGACTGACTGACTGAGACTGAATGACTGAGTGCTTGACTGATTGACTGTCAGACTGACTGACTGACTTCGCAAAAGGGAAAAATAAAAAAAAAAGAATTATAAAATTAGAAAAAAATATTTGCATTTAAGATTTCCTTTCCGGCTGGGATTTGAACCCAGGGCGACACTCATGGAAGCCCAACGCTCTCGCCAATATACTATCGGATCTCTGTTGATCGGTGTCCTAATTATAATAAAAACAAAAAATGCACCTTAGTAATTATTGATCTAAAATCTTTGAAATCTAAAGGTCGAATGATTAAACTGACTCAGAATTTTCTTCCGTACATAAATAATCCATATTTGCAAAAGAAAGAAATTGAAAAAAAAAGAATCTTCAAATTAGAAGAGAAATATATACATGGAAGATTTTCGTTCCGGCCGGGACTCGAACCCAGTACCACGCGCTTGGAACCCAACGGTCTAGCCATTAGGCTATCGGAGCTCTGTCGATGGAAGTCTTAAATATAATAAAAACAAAAAATGCACCTTGGTAATTATTGATTCAAACACTTTGAAATTTAGAGGTCGAATAATTAAACTGACTCAGAATTTTTCTCCCTACATAAATAATCAATATTCGCAAAAGAGAAAAATTAAAAAAAAAAGAAGAAGAAATTTTAAATTAGAAACTAAAAGTATACATTGAAGATTTTCGTTCAGGCTGGGACTCGAACCCAGGGCCACTCGCTTGGAAGCCTAACACTCTAGCCATTAGTCTATGGGAGCTCTGTCGATAGGAGTTTTAAATATAATAAAAACAAAAAATGCACCTTGGTAATTGTTTATTTAAACACTTTGAAATCTTCGTGTCGAAAAATTAAACTGACTCAGAATTTTCTTCCCTACATAAATAATCAATAATTGCAAAGGAAAGAAATTGAAAAAAAAAGAATTTTCAAATTAGAAAAGAAATATATACATTGAAGATATTCGCTCCGGCTGGGACTCGAACCCAGGCCACTCGCTTGGAAGACCAGCGGTCTAGCCATTAGGCTATCGGAGTTCTGTCGAGCGGAGTCTTACTGCCTGACTGATACTGCCTGACTGACAGACTGACTCACTGACTGACTGATACTGACTGACTGACTCACTGACTGACCGAGACTGACTGACTAACTGCCTGACTGACTGAGACTGGACTGACTGACTGACTGACTGACTGACTGACTAACTGACTGACTGAGACTGACTGACTGACTGCTTGACTCTCTGACTGGCTATTTCACTGACTGACTGAATGACTAAATGACTGACTGACACTGACTGACTGACTGCTTGACTACCTGACTGACTGCTTGACTGACTAACTGACTGGACAGGACAGACCGACTGACTGACTGACAGACTGACTGAATAAGGATGACCGACTGACTGACTGACTGACTGACTGAACGACTGACTGACAGACTGACTGAATAAGGCTGACCGACTGACTGACTGACTGACTGACTGAACGACTGACTGACTGACTGACTGACTGACTGACCGAGACTGACTGACTGACTGACTGAGACTGGACTGGACTGACTGACTGACTGACTGACTGAGACTGACTGACTGCTTTAGTGACTAACTGACTGCACAGGACTGACCGACTGACTGACTGACTGACTGCCTGACTGACTGACTGACTGAATGACTGACTGACTGAGACTAAATGACTGACTGCTTGACTGACTGGCTGAAGGACTAACTGACTGACTGAGTGACTGACTGACTGGACTGACTGACTGAGACTGAATGACTGAGTGCTTGACTGATTGACTGTCAGACTGACTGACTGACTTCGCAAAAGGGAAAAATAAAAAAAAAAGAATTATAAAATTAGAAAAAAATATTTGCATTTAAGATTTCCTTTCCGGCCGTGACTCGAACCCAGTACCACGTGCTAGGAACCCAACGGTCTAGCCATTAGGCTATCGGAGCTCTGTCGATGGAAGTCTTAAATATAATAAAAACAAAAAATGCACCTTGGTAATTATTGATTCAAACATTTTGAAATTTACAGGTCGAATAATTAAACTGACTCAGAATTTTTCCCCCTACATAAATAATCAATATTGGCAAAAGAGAAAAATTAAAAAAAAAAAAAGAAGAAATTTCAAATTAGAAACTAAAAGTATACATTGAAGATTTTCGTTCAGGCTGGGACTCGAACCCAGGGCCACTCGCTTGGAAGCCTAACACTCTAGCCATTAGTCTATGGGAGCTCTGTCGATAGGAGTTTTAAATATAATAAAAACAAAAAATGCACCTTGGTAATTGTTTATTTAAACACTTTGAAATCTTCGTGTCGAAAAATTAAACTGACTCAGAATTTTCTTCCCTACATAAATAATCAATAATTGCAAAGGAAAGAAATTGAAAAAAAAAAGAATTTTCAAATTAGAAAAGAAATATATACATTGAAGATATTCGCTCCGGCTGGGAATCGAACCCAGGCCACTCGCTTGGAAGACCAGCGGTCTAGCCATTAGGCTATCGGAGTTCTGTCGAGCGGAGTCTTACTGCCTGACTGATACTGCCTGACTGACACACTGACTGACTGATACTGACTGACTGACTTACTGACTGACCGAGACTGACTGACTGACTGACTGAGACTGGACAGGACTGACTGACTGACTGACTGAGACTGACTGACTGCTTTAGTGACTAACTGACTGCACAGGACTGACCGACTGACTGACTGACTGACTGCCTGACTGACTGACTGACTGAATGACTGACTGACTGAGACTAAATGACTGACTGCTTGACTGACTGGCTGAAGGACTAACTGACTGACTGAGTGACTGACTGACTGGACTGACTGACTGAGACTGAATGACTGAGTGCTTGACTGATTGACTGTCAGACTGACTGACTGACTTCGCAAAAGGGAAAAATAAAAAAAAAGAATTATAAAATTAGAAAAAAATATTTGCATTTAAGATTTCCTTTCCGGCTGGGATTTGAACCCAGGGCGACACTCATGGAAGCCCAACGCTCTCGCCAATATACTATCGGATCTCTGTTGATCGGTGTCTTAATTATAATAAAAACAAAAAATGCACCTTAGTAATTATTGATCTAAAATCTTTGAAATCTAAAGGTCGAATGATTAAACTGACTCAGAATTTTCTTCCGTACATAAATAATCCATATTTGCAAAAGAAAGAAATTGAAAAAAAAAAGAATCTTCAAATTAGAACAGAAATATATACATGGAAGATTTTCGTTCCGGCCGGGACTCGAACCCAGTACCACGCGCTTGGAACCCAACGGTCTAGCCATTAGGCTATCGGAGCTCTGTCGATGGAAGTCTTAAATATAATAAAAACAAAAAATGCACCTTGGTAATTATTGATTCAAACACTTTGAAATTTACAGGTCGAATAATTAAACTGACTCAGAATTTTTCTCCCTACATAAATAATCAATATTCGCAAAAGAGAAAAATTAAAAAAAAAGAAGAAGAAATTTCAAATTAGAAACTAAAAGTATACATTGAAGATTTTCGTTCAGGCTGGGACTCGAACCCAGGGCCACTCGCTTGGAAGCCTAACACTCTAGCCATTAGTCTATGGGAGCTCTGTCGGTGGGAGTTTTAAATATAATAAAAACAAAAAATGCACCTTGGTAATTGTTTATTTAAACACTTTGAAATCTTCGTGTCGAAAAATTAAACTGACTCAGAATTTTCTTCCCTACATAAATAATCAATAATTGCAAAGGAAAGAAATTGAAAAAAAAAAGAATTTTCAAATTAGAAAAGAAATATATACATTGAAGATATTCGCTCCGGCTGGGACTCGAACCCAGGCCACTCGCTTGGAAGACCAACGGTCTAGCCATTAGGCTATCGGAGTTCTGTCGAGCGGAGTCTTACTGCCTGACTGATACTGCCTGACTGACAGACTGACTCACTGACTGACTGATACTGACTGACTGACTCACTGACTGACCGAGACTGACTGACTAACTGCCTGACTGACTGAGACTGGACTGACTGACTGACTGACTGACTGACTGACTAACTGACTGACTGAGACTGACTGACTGACTGCTTGACTCTCTGACTGGCTATTTCACTGACTGACTGAATGACTAAATGACTGACTGACACTGACTGACTGACTGCTTGACTACCTGACTGACTGCTTGACTGACTAACTGACTGGACAGGACTGACCGACTGACTGACTGACAGACTGACTGAATAAGGATGACTGACACACTGACTGAATAAGGCTGACTGACTGACTGACTGACAGACTGACTGAATAAGGCTGACCGACTGACTGACTGCCTGACTGACTGACTGACTGAATGACTGACTGACTGACTGACCGAGACTGACTGACTGAGACTGGACTGGACTGACTGACTGACTGACTGAGACTGACTGACTGCTTTAGTGACTAACTGACTGCACAGGACTGACCGACTGACTGACTGACTGACTGCCTGACTGACTGAATGACTGACTGACTGAGACTAAATGACTGACTGCTTGACTGACTGGCTGAAGGACTAACTGACTGACTGAGTGACTGACTGACTGGACTGACTGACTGAGACTGAATGACTGAGTGCTTGACTGATTGACTGTCAGACTGACTGACTGACTTCGCAAAAGGGAAAAATTAAAAAAAAAAAAGAATTATAAAATTAGAAAAAAATATTTGCATTTAAGATTTCCTTTCCGGCCGGGACTCGAACCCAGTACCACGCGCTAGGAACCCAACGGTCTAGCCATTAGGCTATCGGAGCTCTGTCGATGGAAGTCTTAAATATAATAAAAACAAAAAATGCACCTTGGTAATTATTGATTCAAACACTTTGAAATTTACAGGTCGAATAATTAAACTGACTCAGAATTTTTCTCCCTACATAAATAATCAATATTCGCAAAAGAGAAAAATTAAAAAAAAAATAAGAAGAAATTTCAAATTAGAAACTAAAAGTATACATTGAAGATTTTCGTTCAGGCTGGGACTCGAACCCAGGGCCACTCGCTTGGAAGCCTAACACTCTAGCCATTAGTCTATGGGAGCTCTGTCGGTGGGAGTTTTAAATATAATAAAAAAAAATGCACCTTGGTAATTGTTTATTTAAACACTTTGAAATCTTCGTGTCGAAAAATTAAACTGACTCAGAATTTTCTTCCCTACATAAATAATCAATAATTGCAAAGGAAAGAAATTGAAAAAAAAAAGAATTTTCAAATTAGAAAAGAAATATATACATTGAAGATATTCGCTCCGGCTGGGTCTCGAACCCAGGCCACTCGCTTGGAAGACCAGCGGTCTAGCCATTAGGCTATCGGAGTTCTGTCGAGCGGAGTCTTACTGCCTGACTGATACTGCCTGACTGACAGACTGACTCACTGACTGACTGATACTGACTGACTGACTCACTGACTGACCGAGACTGACTGACTAACTGCCTGACTGACTGAGACTGGACTGACTGACTGACTGACTGACTGACTGACTAACTGACTGACTGAGACTGACTGACTGAGACTGACTGACTGACTGCTTGACTCTCTGACTGGCTATTTCACTGACTGACTGAATGACTAAATGACTGACTGACACTGACTGACTGACTGCTTGACTACCTGACTGACTGCTTGACTGACTAACTGACTGGACAGGACTGACCGACTGACTGACTGACAGACTGACTGAATAAGGATGACTGACAGACTGACTGAATAAGGCTGACTGACTGACTGACTGACAGACTGACTGAATGAGGCTGACCGACTGACTGCCTGACTGACTGACTGACTGAATGACTGACTGACTGACTGACCGAGACTGACTGACTGACCGAGACTGACTGACTGACTGACTGAGACTGAACTGGACTGACTGACTGACTGACTGACTGAGACTGACTGACTGCTTTAGTGACTAACTGACTGCACAGGACTGACCGACTGACTGACTGACTGACTGCCTGACTGACTAACTGACTGAATGACTGACTGACTGAGACTAAATGACTGACTGCTTGACTGACTGGCTGAAGGACTAACTGACTGACTGAGTGACTGACTGACTGGACTGACTGACTGAGACTGAATGACTGAGTGCTTGACTGATTGACTGTCAGACTGACTGACTGACTTCGCAAAAGGGAAAAATAAAAAAAAAAGAATTATAAAATTAGAAAAAAAATATTTGCATTTAAGATTTCCTTTCCGGCTGGGATTTGAACCCAGGGCGACACTCATGGAAGCCCAACGCTCTCGCCAATATACTATCGGATCTCTGTTGATCGGTGTCTTAATTATAATAAAAACAAAAAATGCACCTTAGTAATTATTGATCTAAAATCTTTGAAATCTAAAGGTCGAATGATTAAACTGACTCAGAATTTTCATCCGTACATAAATAATCCATATTTGCAAAAGAAAGAAATTGAAAAAAAAAGAATCTTCAAATTTGAAGAGAATTATATACATGGAAGATTTTCGTTCCGGCCGGGACTCGAACCCAGTACCACGCGCTTGGAACCCAACGGTCTAGCCATTAGGCTATCGGAGCTCTGTCGATGGAAGTCTTAAATATAATAAAAACAAAAAATGCACCTTGGTAATTATTGATTCAAACACTTTGAAATTTACAGGTCGAATAATTAAACTGACTCAGAATTTTTCTCCCTACATAAATAATCAATATTCGCAAAAGAGAAAAATTAAAAAAAAAAGAAGAAGAAATTTCAAATTAGAAACTAAAAGTATACATTGAAGATTTTCGTTCAGGCTGGGACTCGAACCCAGGGCCACTCGCTTGGAAGCCTAACACTCTAGCCATTAGTCTATGGGAGCTCTGTCGGTGGGAGTTTTAAATATAATAAAAACAAAAAATGCACCTTGGTAATTGTTTATTTAAACACTTTGAAATCTTCGTGTCGAAAAATTAAACTGACTCAGAATTTTCTTCCCTACATAAATAATCAATAATTGCAAAGGAAAGAAATTGAAAAAAAAAAGAATTTCAAATTAGAAAAGAAATATATACATTGAAGATATTCGCTCCGGCTGGGACTCGAACCCAGGCCACTCGCTTGGAAGACCAGCGGTCTAGCCATTAGGCTATCGGAGTTCTGTCGAGCGGAGTCTTACTGCCTGACTGATACTGCCTGACTAACTGCCTGACTGACTGAGACTGGACTGACTGACTGACTCACTGACTGACCGAGACTGACTGACTAACTGCCTGACTGACTGAGACTGGACTGACTGACTGACTGACTGACTGACTGACTAACTGACTGACTGAGACTGACTGACTGACTGCTTGACTCTCTGACTGGCTATTTCACTGACTGACTGAATGACTAAATGACTGACTGACACTGACTGACTGACTGCTTGACTACCTGACTGACTGCTTGACTGACTAACTGACTGGACAGGACTGACCGACTGACTGACTGACAGACTGACTGAATAAGGATGACTGACAGACTGACTGAATAAGGCTGACTGACTGACTGACTGAAAGACTGACTGAATAAGGCTGACCGACTGACCGACTGACTGACTGACTGACTGACTGAATGACTGACTGACTGACTGACCGAGACTGACTGACTGAGACTGGACTGGACTGACTGACTGACTGACTGACTGAGACTGACTGACTGCTTTAGTGACTAACTGACTGCACAGGACTGACCGACTGACTGACTGACTGACTGCCTGACTGTTTGACTGACTGAATGACTGACTGACTGAGACTAAATGACTGACTGCTTGACTGACTGGCTGAAGGACTAACTGACTGACTGAGTGACTGACTGACTGGACTGACTGACTGAGACTGAATGACTGAGTGCTTGACTGATTGACTGTCAGACTGACTGACTGACTTCGCAAAAGGGAAAAATTAAAAAAAAAAAGAATTATAAAATTAGAAAAAAATATTTGCATTTAAGATTTCCTTTCCGGCCGGGACTCGAACCCAGTACCACGCGCTAGGAACCCAACGGTCTAGCCATTAGGCTATCGGAGCTCTGTCGATGGAAGTCTTAAATATAATAAAAACAAAAAATGCACCTTGGTAATTATTGATTCAAACACTTTGAAATTTACAGGTCGAATAATTAAACTGACTCAGAATTTTTCTCCCTACATAAATAATCAATATTCGCAAAAGAGAAAAATTAAAAAAAAAAGAAGAAGAAATTTCAAATTAGAAACTAAAAGTATACATTGAAGATTTTCGTTCAGGCTGGGACTCGAACCCAGGGCCACTCGCTTGGAAGCCTAACACTCTAGCCATTAGTCTATGGGAGCTCTGTCGGTGGGAGTTTTAAATATAATAAAAAAAAATGCACCTTGGTAATTGTTTATTTAAACACTTTGAAATCTTCGTGTCGAAAAATTAAACTGACTCAGAATTTTCTTCCCTACATAAATAATCAATAATTGCAAAGGAAAGAAATTGAAAAAAAAAAGAATTTTCAAATTAGAAAAGAAATATATACATTGAAGATATTCGCTCCGGCTGGGTCTCGAACCCAGGCCACTCGCTTGGAAGACCAGCGGTCTAGCCATTAGGCTATCGGAGTTCTGTCGAGCGGAGTCTTACTGCCTGACTGATACTGCCTGACTGACAGACTGACTCACTGACTGACTGATACTGACTGACTGACTCACTGACTGACCGAGACTGACTGACTAACTGCCTGACTGACTGAGACTGGACTGACTGACTGACTAACTGACTGACTGAGACTGACTGACTGACTGCTTGACTCTCTGACTGGCTATTTCACTGACTGACTGAATGACTAAATGACTGACTGACACTGACTGACTGACTGCTTGACTACCTGACTGACTGCTTGACTGACTAACTGACTGACCGACTGACTGACTGACAGACTGACTGAATAAGGATGACTGACAGACTGACTGAATAAGGCTGACTGACTGACTGAATAAGGCTGACCGACTGACTGACTGCCTGACTGACTGACTGACTGAATGACTGACTGACTGACTGACCGAGACTGACTGACTGACTGACTGAGACTGGACTGGACTGACTGACTGACTGACTGACTGAGACTGACTGACTGCTTTAGTGACTAACTGACTGCACAGGACTGACCGACTGACTGACTGACTGACTGCCTGACTGACTGACTGACTGAATGACTGACTGACTGAGACTAAATGACTGACTGCTTGACTGACTGGCTGAAGGACTAACTGACTGACTGAGTGACTGACTGACTGGACTGACTGACTGAGACTGAATGACTGAGTGCTTGACTGATTGACTGTCAGACTGACTGACTGACTTCGCAAAAGGGAAAAATAAAAAAAAAAGAATTATAAAATTAGAAAAAAATATTTGCATTTAAGATTTCCTTTCCGGCTGGGATTTGAACCCAGGGCGACACTCATGGAAGCCCAACGCTCTCGCCAATATACTATCGGATCTCTGTTGATCGGTGTCCTAATTATAATAAAAACAAAAAATGCACCTTAGTAATTATTGATCTAAAATCTTTGAAATCTAAAGGTCGAATGATTAAACTGACTCAGAATTTTCTTCCGTACATAAATAATCCATATTTGCAAAAGAAAGAAATTGAAAAAAAAAAGAATCTTCAAATTAGAAGAGAAATATATACATGGAAGATTTTCGTTCCGGCCGGGACTCGAACCCAGTACCACGCGCTTGGAACCCAACGGTCTAGCCATTAGGCTATCGGAGCTCTGTCGATGGAAGTCTTAAATATAATAAAAACAAAAAATGCACCTTGGTAATTATTGATTCAAACACTTTGAAATTTACAGGTCGAATAATTAAACTGACTCAGAATTTTTCTCCCTACATAAATAATCAATATTCGCAAAAGAGAAAAAATAAAAAAAAAGAAGAAGAAATTTCAAATTAGAAACTAAAAGTATACATTGAAGATTTTCGTTCAGGCTGGGACTCGAACCCAGGGCCACTCGCTTGGAAGCCTAACACTCTAGCCATTAGTCTATGGGAGCTCTGTCGGTGGGAGTTTTAAATATAATAAAAACAAAAAATGCACCTTGGTAATTGTTTATTTAAACACTTTGAAATCTTCGTGTCGAAAAATTAAACTGACTCAGAATTTTCTTCCCTACATAAATAATCAATAATTGCAAAGGAAAGAAATTGAAAAAAAAAGAATTTTCAAATTAGAAAAGAAATATATACATTAAAGATATTCGCTCCGGCTGGGACTCGAACCCAGGCCACTCGCTTGGAAGACCAGCGGTCTAGCCATTAGGCTATCGGAGTTCTGTCGAGCGGAGTCTTACTGCCTGACTGATACTGCCTGACTGACAGACTGACTCATTGACTGACTGATACTGACTGACTGACTCACTGACTGACCGAGACTGACTGACTAACTGCCTGACTGACTGAGACTGGACTGACTGACTGACTGACTGACTAACTGACTGACTGAGACTGACTGACTGACTGCTTGACTCTCTGACTGGCTATTTCACTGACTGACTGAATGACTAAATGACTGACTGACACTGACTGACTGACTGCTTGACTACCTGACTGACTGCTTGACTGACTAACTGACTGGACAGGACTGACCGACTGACTGACTGACTGCCTGACTGACTGACTGACTGAATGACTGACTGACTGAGACTAAATGACTGACTGCTTGACTGACTGACTGAAGGACTAACTGACTGACTGAGTGAATGACTGACTGGACTGACTGACTGAGACTGAATGACTGAGTGCTTGACTGATTGACTGTCAGACTGACTGACTGACTTCGCAAAAGGGAAAAATAAAAAAAAAGAATTATAATATTAGAATAAAATATTTGCATTTAAGATTTCCTTTCCGGCCGGGACTCGAACCCAGTACCACGCGCTATGAACCCAACGGTCTAGCCATTAGGCTATCGGAGCTCTGTCGATGGAAGTCTTAAATATAATAAAAACAAAAAATGCACCTTGGTAATTATTGATTCAAACACTTTGAAATTTACAGGTCGAATAATTAAACTGACTCAGAATTTTTCTCCCTACATAAATAATCAATATTCGCAAAAAAGAAAAATTAAAAAAAAAGAAGAAGAAATTTCAAATTAGAAACTAAAAGTATACATTGAAGATTTCGTTTAGGCTGGGACTCGAACCCAGGGCCACTCGCTTGGAAGCCTAACACTCTAGCCATTAGTCTATGGGAGCTCTGTCGGTGGGAGTTTTAAATATAATAAAAACAAAAAATGCACCTTGGTAATTGTTTATTTAAACACTTTGAAATCTTCGTGTCGAAAAATTAAACTGACTCAGAATTTTCTTCCCTACATAAATAATCAATAATTGCAAAGGAAAGAAATTGAAAAAAAAAAGAATTTTCAAATTAGAAAAGAAATATATACATTGAAGATATTCGCTCCGGCTGGGACTCGAACCCAGGCCACTCGCTTGGAAGACCAGCGGTCTAGCCATTAGGCTATCGGAGTTCTGTCGAGCGGAGTCTTACTGCCTGACTGATACTGCCTGACTGACAGACTGACTCACTGACTGACTGATACTGACTGACTGACTCACTGACTGACCGAGACTGACTGACTAACTGCCTGACTGACTGAGACTGGACTGACTGACTGACTAACTGACTGACTGAGACTGACTGACTGACTGCTTGACTCTCTGACTGGCTATTTCACTGACTGACTGAATGACTAAATGACTGACTGACACTGACTGACTGACTGCTTGACTACCTGACTGACTGCTTGACTGACTAACTGACTGACCGACTGACTGACTGACAGACTGACTGAATAAGGATGACTGACAGACTGACTGAATAAGGCTGACTGACTGACTGAATAAGGCTGACCGACTGACTGACTGCCTGACTGACTGACTGACTGAATGACTGACTGACTGACTGACCGAGACTGACTGACTGACTGACTGAGACTGGACTGGACTGACTGACTGACTGACTGACTGAGACTGACTGACTGCTTTAGTGACTAACTGACTGCACAGGACTGACCGACTGACTGACTGACTGACTGCCTGACTGACTGACTGACTGAATGACTGACTGACTGAGACTAAATGACTGACTGCTTGACTGACTGGCTGAAGGACTAACTGACTGACTGAGTGACTGACTGACTGGACTGACTGACTGAGACTGAATGACTGAGTGCTTGACTGATTGACTGTCAGACTGACTGACTGACTTCGCAAAAGGGAAAAATAAAAAAAAAAGAATTATAAAATTAGAAAAAAATATTTGCATTTAAGATTTCCTTTCCGGCTGGGATTTGAACCCAGGGCGACACTCATGGAAGCCCAACGCTCTCGCCAATATACTATCGGATCTCTGTTGATCGGTGTCCTAATTATAATAAAAACAAAAAATGCACCTTAGTAATTATTGATCTAAAATCTTTGAAATCTAAAGGTCGAATGATTAAACTGACTCAGAATTTTCTTCCGTACATAAATAATCCATATTTGCAAAAGAAAGAAATTGAAAAAAAAAAGAATCTTCAAATTAGAAGAGAAATATATACATGGAAGATTTTCGTTCCGGCCGGGACTCGAACCCAGTACCACGCGCTTGGAACCCAACGGTCTAGCCATTAGGCTATCGGAGCTCTGTCGATGGAAGTCTTAAATATAATAAAAACAAAAAATGCACCTTGGTAATTATTGATTCAAACACTTTGAAATTTACAGGTCGAATAATTAAACTGACTCAGAATTTTTCTCCCTACATAAATAATCAATATTCGCAAAAGAGAAAAATTAAAAAAAAAGAAGAAGAAATTTCAAATTAGAAACTAAAAGTATACATTGAAGATTTTCGTTCAGGCTGGGACTCGAACCCAGGGCCACTCGCTTGGAAGCCTAACACTCTAGCCATTAGTCTATGGGAGCTCTGTCGGTGGGAGTTTTAAATATAATAAAAACAAAAAATGCACCTTGGTAATTGTTTATTTAAACACTTTGAAATCTTCGTGTCGAAAAATTAAACTGACTCAGAATTTTCTTCCCTACATAAATAATCAATAATTGCAAAGGAAAGAAATTGAAAAAAAAAAGAATTTTCAAATTAGAAAAGAAATATATACATTGAAGATATTCGCTCCGGCTGGGACTCGAACCCAGGCCACTCGCTTGGAAGACCAGCGGTCTAGCCATTAGGCTATCGGAGTTCTGTCGAGCGGAGTCTTACTGCCTGACTGATACTGCCTGACTGACAGACTGACTCACTGACTGACTGATACTGACTGACTGACTCACTGACTGACCGAGACTGACTGACTAACTGCCTGACTGACTGAGACTGGACTGACTGACTGACTGACTGACTGACTGAGACTGACTGACTGACTGCTTGACTCTCTGACTGGCTATTTCACTGACTGACTGAATGACTAAATGACTGACTGACACTGACTGACTGACTGCTTGACTACCTGACTGACTGCTTGACTGACTAACTGACTGACCGACTGACTGACTGACAGACTGACTGAATAAGGATGACTGACAGACTGACTGAATAAGGCTGACTGACTGACTGAATAAGGCTGACCGACTGACTGACTGCCTGACTGACTGACTGACTGAATGACTGACTGACTGACTGACCGAGACTGACTGACTGACTGACTGAGACTGGACTGGACTGACTGACTGACTGACTGACTGAGACTGACTGACTGCTTTAGTGACTAACTGACTGCACAGGACTGACCGACTGACTGACTGACTGACTGCCTGACTGACTGACTGACTGAATGACTGACTGACTGAGACTAAATGACTGACTGCTTGACTGACTGGCTGAAGGACTAACTGACTGACTGAGTGACTGACTGACTGGACTGACTGACTGAGACTGAATGACTGAGTGCTTGACTGATTGACTGTCAGACTGACTGACTGACTTCGCAAAAGGGAAAAATAAAAAAAAAAGAATTATAAAATTAGAAAAAAATATTTGCATTTAAGATTTCCTTTCCGGCTGGGATTTGAACCCAGGGCGACACTCATGGAAGCCCAACGCTCTCGCCAATATACTATCGGATCTCTGTTGATCGGTGTCCTAATTATAATAAAAACAAAAAATGCACCTTAGTAATTATTGATCTAAAATCTTTGAAATCTAAAGGTCGAATGATTAAACTGACTCAGAATTTTCTTCCGTACATAAATAATCCATATTTGCAAAAGAAAGAAATTGAAAAAAAAAAGAATCTTCAAATTAGAAGAGAAATATATACATGGAAGATTTTCGTTCCGGCCGGGACTCGAACCCAGTACCACGCGCTTGGAACCCAACGGTCTAGCCATTAGGCTATCGGAGCTCTGTCGATGGAAGTCTTAAATATAATAAAAACAAAAAATGCACCTTGGTAATTATTGATTCAAACACTTTGAAATTTACAGGTCGAATAATTAAACTGACTCAGAATTTTTCTCCCTACATAAATAATCAATATTCGCAAAAGAGAAAAATTAAAAAAAAAGAAGAAGAAATTTCAAATTAGAAACTAAAAGTATACATTGAAGATTTTCGTTCAGGCTGGGACTCGAACCCAGGGCCACTCGCTTGGAAGCCTAACACTCTAGCCATTAGTCTATGGGAGCTCTGTCGGTGGGAGTTTTAAATATAATAAAAACAAAAAATGCACCTTGGTAATTGTTTATTTAAACACTTTGAAATCTTCGTGTCGAAAAATTAAACTGACTCAGAATTTTCTTCCCTACATAAATAATCAATAATTGCAAAGGAAAGAAATTGAAAAAAAAAAGAATTTTCAAATTAGAAAAGAAATATATACATTGAAGATATTCGCTCCGGCTGGGACTCGAACCCAGGCCACTCGCTTGGAAGACCAGCGGTCTAGCCATTAGGCTATCGGAGTTCTGTCGAGCGGAGTCTTACTGCCTGACTGATACTGCCTGACTGACAGACTGACTCACTGACTGACTGATACTGACTGACTGACTCACTGACTGACCGAGACTGACTGACTAACTGCCTGACTGACTGAGACTGGACTGACTGACTGACTGACTGACTGACTGACTAACTGACTGACTGAGACTGACTGACTGACTGCTTGACTCTCTGACTGGCTATTTCACTGACTGACTGAATGACTAAATGACTGACTGACTGACTGCTTGACTACCTGACTGACTGCTTGACTGACTAACTGACTGGACAGGACTGACCGACTGACTGACTGACAGACTGACTGAATAAGGATGACTGACAGACTGACTGAATAAGGCTGACTGACTGACTGACTGACCGAGACTGACTGACTGACTGACTGAGACTGGACTGGACTGACTGACTGACTGAGACTGACTGACTGCTTTAGTGACTAACTGACTGCACAGGACTGACCGACTGACTGACTGACTGACTGAATGACTGACTGACTGAGACTAAATGACTGACTGCTTGACTGACTGGCTGAAGGACTAACTGACTGACTGAGTGACTCACTGACTGGACTGACTGACTGAGACTGAATGACTGAGTGCTTGACTGTCAGACTGACTGACTGACTTCGCAAAAGGGAAAAATAAAAAAAAAAAGAATTATAAAATTAGAAAAAAATATTTGCATTTAAGATTTCCTTTCCGGCCTGGACTCGAACCCAGTACCACGCGCTTGGAACCCAACGGTCTAGCCATTAGGCTATCGGAGCTCTGTCGATGGAAGTCTTAAATATAATAAAAACAAAAAATGCACCTTGGTAATTATTGATTCAAACACTTTGAAATTTACAGGTCGAATAATTAAACTGACTCAGAATTTTTCTCCCTACATAAATAATCAATATTCGCAAAAGAGAAAAATTAAAAAAAAAAAGAAGAAGAAATTTCAAATTAGAAACTAAAAGTATACATTGAAGATTTTCATTCAGGCTTGGACTCGAACCCAGGGCCACTCGCTTGGAAGCCTAACACTCTAGCCATTAGTCTATGGGACTCTGTCGGTGGGAGTTTTAAATATAATAAAAACAAAAAATGCACCTTGGTAATTGTTTATTTAAACACTTTGAAATCTTCGTGTCGAAAAATTAAACTGACTCAGAATTTTCTTCCCTACATAAATAATCAATAATTGCAAAGGAAAGAAATTGAAAAAAAAAGAATTTTCAAATTAGAAAAGAAATATATACATTGAAGATATTCGCTCCGGCTGGGACTCGAACCCAGGCCACTCGCTTGGAAGACCAGCGGTCTAGCCATTAGGCTATCGGAGTTCTGTCGAGCGGAGTCTTACTGCCTGACTGATACTGCCTGACTGACAGACTGACTCACTGACTGACTGATACTGACTGACTGACTCACTGACTGACCGAGACTGACTGGCTAACTGCCTGACTGACTGAGACTGGACTGACTGACTGACTGACTGACTGACTGACTGACTAACTGGCTGACTGAGACTGACTGACTGACTGCTTGACTCTCTGACTGGCTATTTCACTGACTGACTGAATGACTAAATGACTGACTGACACTGACTGACTGACTGCTTGACTACCTGACTGACTGCTTGACTGACTAACTGACTGGACAGGACTGACCGACTGACTGACTGACAGACTGACTGAATAAGGATGACTGACAGACTGACTGAATAAGGCTGACTGACTGACTGACTGACAGACTGACTGAATAAGGCTGACCGACTGACTGACTGCCTGACTGACTGACTGACTGAATGACTGACTGACTGACTGACCGAGACTGACTGACTGACTGACTGAGACTGGACTGAACTGACTGACTGACTGACTGACTGAGACTGACTGACTGCTTTAGTGACTAACTGACTGCACAGGACTGACCGACTGACTGACTTACTGCCTGACTGACTGTTTGACTGAATGACTGACTGACTGAGACTAAATGACTGACTGCTTGACTGACTGGCTGAAGGACTAACTGACTGACTGAGTGACTGACTGACTGGACTGACTGACTGAGACTGAATGACTGAGTGCTTGACTGATTGACTGTCAGACTGACTGACTGACTTCGCAAAAGGGAAAAAAAAAAAAGAATTATAAAATTAGAAAAAAATATTTGCATTTAAGATTTCCTTTCCGGCTGGGATTTGAACCCAGGGCGACACTCATGGAAGCCCAACGCTCTCGCCAATATACTATCGGAGCTCTGTCGATGGAAGTCTTAAATATAATAAAAACAAAAAATGCACCTTGGTAATTATTGATTCAAACACTTTGAAATTTACAGGTCGAATAATTAAACTGACTCAGAATTTTTCTCCCTACATAAATAATCATTATTCGCAAAAGAGAAAAATTAAAAAAAAAGAAGAAGAAATTTCAAATTAGAAACTAAAAGTATACATTGAAGATTTTCGTTCAGGCTGGGACTCGAACCCAGGGCCACTCGCTTGGAAGCCTAACACTCTAGCCATTAGTCTATGGGAGCTCTGTCGGTGGGAGTTTTAAATATAATAAAAACAAAAAATGCACCTTGGTAATTGTTTATTTAAACACTTTAAAATCTTCGTGTCGAAAAATTAAACTGACTCAGAATTTTCTTCCCTACATAAATAATCAATAATTGCAAAGGAAAGAAATTGAAAAAAAAAAGAATTTTCAAATTAGAAAAGAAATATATACATTGAAGATATTCGCTCCGGCTGGGACTCGAACCCAGGCCACTCGCTTGGAAGACCAGCGGTCTAGCCATTAGGCTATCGGAGTTCTGTCGAGCGGAGTCTTACTGCCTGACTGATACTGCCTGACTGACAGACTGACTCACTGACTGACTGATACTGACTGACTGACTCACTGACTGACCGAGACTGACTGACTAACTGCCTGACTGACTGAGACTGGACTGACTGACTGACTGACTGACTGACTAACTGACTGACTGAGACTGACTGACTGACTGCTTGACTCTCTGACTGGCTATTTCACTGACTGACTGAATGAATAAATGACTGACTGACACTGACTGACTGACTGCTTGACTACCTGACTGACTGCTTGACTGACTAACTGACTGGACAGGACTGACCGACTGACTGACTGACAGACTGACTGAATAAGGCTGACTGACTGACTGACTGAATAAGGCTGACTGACTGACTGACTGACTGACTGAATAAGGCTGACCGACTGACTGACTGCCTGACTGACTGACTGACTGAATGACTGACTGACTGACTGACCGAGACTGACTGACTGACTGACTGAGACTGGACTGGACTGACTGACTGACTGACTGACTGAGACTGACTGACTGCTTTAGTGACTAACTGACTGCACAGGACTGACCGACTGACTGACTGACTGACTGCCTGACTGACTGACTGACTGAATGACTGACTGACTGAGACTAAATGACTGACTGTTTGACTGACTGGCTGAAGGACTAACTGACTGACTGAGTGACTGACTGACTGGACTGACTGACTGAGACTGAATGACTGAGTGCTTGACTGATTGACTGTCAGACTGACTGACTGACTTCGCAAAAGGGAAAAATAAAAAAAAAAAGAATTATAAAATTAGAAAAAAATATTTGCATTTAAGATTTCCTTTCCGGCCGGGACTCGAACCCAGTACCACGCGCTAGGAACCCAACGGTCTAGCCATTAGGCTATCGGAGCGCTGTCGATGGTAGTCTTAAATATAATAAAAACAAAAAATGCACCTTGGTAATTATTGATTCAAACACTTTGAAATTTACAGGTCGAATAATTAAACTGACTCAGAATTTTTCTCCCTACATAAATAATCAATATTCGCAAAAGAGAAAAATTAAAAAAAAAAGAAGAAGAAATTTCAAATTAGAAACTAAAAGTATACATTGAAGATTTTCGTTCAGGCTGGGACTCGAACCCAGGGCCACTCGCTTGGAAGCCTAACACTCTAGCCATTAGTCTATGGGAGCTCTGTCGGTGGGAGTTTTAAATATAATAAAAACAAAAAATGCACCTTGGTAATTGTTTATTTAAACACTTTGAAATCTTCGTGTCGAAAAATTAAACTGACTCAGAATTTTCTTCCCTACATAAATAATCAATAATTGCAAAGGAAGGAAATTGAAAAAAAAAAAGAATTTTCAAATTAGAAAAGAAATATATACATTGAAGATATTCGCTCCGGCTGGGACTCGAACCCAGGCCACTCGCTTGGAAGACCAGCGGTCTAGCCATTAGGCTATCGGAGTTCTGTCGAGCGGAGTCTTACTGCCTGACTGATACTGCCTGACTGACAGACTGACTCACTGACTGACTGATACTGACTGACTGACTCACTGACTGACCGAGACTGACTGACTAACTGCCTGACTGACTGAGACTGGACTGACTGACTGACTGACTGACTGACTGACTAACTGACTGACTGAGACTGACTGACTGACTGCTTGACTCTCTGACTGGCTATTTCACTGACTGACTGAATGACTAAATGACTGACTGACACTGACTGACTGACTGCTTGACTACCTGACTGACTGCTTGACTGACTAACTGACTGGACAGGACTGACCGACTGACTGACTGACAGACTGACTGAATAAGGATGACTGACAGACTGTCTGAATAAGGCTGACTGACTGACTGACTGACAGACTGACTGAATAAGGCTGACCGACTGACTGACTGCCTGACTAACTGACTGACTAAATGACTGACTGACTGACTGACCGAGACTGACTGACTGACTGACTGAGACTGACTGACTGCTTTAGTGACTAACTGACTGCACAGGACTGACCGACTGACTGACTGACTGACTGCCTGACTGACTGACTGACTGAATGACTGACTGACTGAGACTAAATGACTGACTGCTTGACTGACTGGCTGAAGGACTAACTGACTGACTGAGTGACTGACTGACTGGACTGACTGACTGAGACTGAATGACTGAGTGCTTGACTGATTGACTGTCAGACTGACTGACTGACTTCGCAAAAGGGAAAAATAAAAAAAAAAGAATTATAAAATTAGAAAAAAATATTTGCATTTAAGATTTCCTTTCCGGCTGGGATTTGAACCCAGGGCGACACTCATGGAAGCCCAACGCTCTCGCCAATATACTATCGGATCTCTGTTGATCGGTGTCTTAATTATAATAAAAACAAAAAATGCACCTTAGTAATTATTGATCTAAAATCTTTGAAATCTAAAGGTCGAATGATTAAACTGACTCAGAATTTTCTTCCGTACATAAATAATCCATATTTGCAAAAGAAAGAAATTGAAAAAAAAAAGAATCTTCAAATTAGAAGAGAAATATATACATGGAAGATTTTCGTTCCGGCCGGGACTCGAACCCAGTACCACGCACTTGGAACCCAACGGTCTAGCCATTAGGCTATCGGAGCTCTGTCGATGGAAGTCTTAAATATAATAAAAACAAAAAATGCACCTTGGTAATTATTGATTCAAACACTTTGAAATTTACAGGTCGAATAATTAAACTGACTCAGAATTTTTCTCCCTACATAAATAATCAATATTCGCAAAAGAGAAAAATTAAAAAAAAAGAAGAAGAAATTTCAAATTAGAAACTAAAAGTATACATTGAAGATTTTCGTTCAGGCTGGGACTCGAACCCAGGGCCACTCGCTTGGAAGCCTAACACTCTAGCCATTAGTCTATGGGAGCTCTGTCGGTGGGAGTTTTAAATATAATAAAAACAAAAAATGCACCTTGGTAATTGTTTATTTAAACACTTTGAAATCTTCGTGTCGAAAAATTAAACTGACTCAGAATTTTCTTCCCTACATAAATAATCAATAATTGCAAAGGAAAGAAATTGAAAAAAAAAAGAATTTTCAAATTAGAAAAGAAATATATACATTGAAGATATTCGCTCCGGCTGGGACTCGAACCCAGGCCACTCGCTTGGAAGACCAGCGGTCTAGCCATTAGGCTATCGGAGTTCTGTCGAGCGGAGTCTTACTGCCTGACTGACAGACTGACTCACTGACTGACTGATACTGACTGACTGACTCACTGACTGACCGAGACTGACTGACTAACTGCCTGACTGACTGAGACTGGACTGACTGACTGACTGACTGACTGACTGACTAACTGACTGACTGAGACTGACTGACTGACTGCTTGACTCTCTGACTGGCTATTTCACTGACTGACTGAATGACTAAATGACTGACTGACACTGACTGACTGACTGCTTGACTACCTGACTGACTGCTTGACTGACTAACTGACTGGACAGGACTGACCGACTGACTGACTGACAGACTGACTGAATAAGGCTGACTGACTGACTGACAGACTGACTGAATAAGGCTGACCGACTGACTGACTGAATAAGGCTGACTGACTGACTGACTGACTGACTGACTGACCGAGACTGGACTGGACTGACTGACTGACTGACTGACTGAGACTGACTGACTGCTTTAGTGACTAACTGACTGCACAGGACTGACCGACTGACTGACTGACTGACTGCCTGCCTGACTGACTGACTGAATGACTGACTGACTGAGACTAAATGACTGACTGCTTGACTGACTGGCTGAAGGACTAACTGACTGACTGAGTGACTGACTGACTGGACTGACTGACTGAGACTGAATGACTGAGTGCTTGACTGATTGACTGTCAGACTGACTGACTGACTTCGCAAAAGGGAAAAATAAAAAAAAAAGAATTATAAAATAATATTTGCATTGAAGATTTCCTTTCCGGCCGGGACTCGAACCCAGTACCACGCGCTAGGAACCCAACGGTCTAGCCATTAGGCTATCGGAGCTCTGTCGATGGAAGTCTTAAATATAATAAAAACAAAAAATGCACCTTGGTAATTATTGATTCAAACACTTTGAAATTTACAGGTCGAATAATTAAACTGACTCAGAATTTTTCTCCCTACATAAATAATCAATATTCGCAAAAGAGAAAAATTAAAAAAAAAGAAGAAGAAATTTCAAATTAGAAACTAAAAGTATACATTGAAGATTTTCGTTCAGGCTGGGACTCGAACCCAGGGCCACTCGCTTGGAAGCCTAACACTCTAGCCATTAGTCTATGGGAGCTCTGTCGGTGGGAGTTTTAAATATAATAAAAACAAAAAATGCACCTTGGTAATTGTTTATTTAAACACTTTGAAATCTTCGTGTCGAAAAATTAAACTGACTCAGAATTTTCTTCCCTACATAAATAATCAATAATTGCAAAGAAAAGAAATTGAAAAAAAAAAGAATTTTCAAATTAGAAAAGAAATATATACATTGAAGATATTCGCTCCGGCTGGGACTCGAACCCAGGCCACTCGCTTGGAAGACCAGCGGTCTAGCCATTAGGCTATCGGAGTTCTGTCGAGCGGAGTCTTACTGCCTGACTGATACTGCCTGACTGACAGACTGACTCACTGACTGACTGACTCACTGACTGACCGAGACTGACTGACTAACTGCCTGACTGACTGAGACTGGACTGACTGACTGACTGACTGACTGACTGACTAACTGACTGACTGAGACTGACTGACACTGACTGACTGACTGCTTGACTACCTGACTGACTGCTTGACTGACTAACTGACTGGACAGGACTGACCGACTGACTGACTGACAGACTGACTGAATAAGGATGACTGACAGACTGACTGAATAAGGCTGACTGACTGACTGACTGACAGACTGACTGAATAAGGCTGACCGACTGACTGACTGCCTGACTGACTGACTGACTGAATGACTGACTGACTGACTGACCGAGACTGACTGACTGACTGACTGAGACTGGACTGGACTGACTGACTGAGACTGACTGACTGCTTTAGTGACTAACTGACTGCACAGGACTGACCGACTGACTGACTGACTGACTGCCTGACTGACTGACTGACTGAATGACTGACTGACTGAGACTAAATGACTGACTGCTTGACTGACTGGCTGAAGGACTAACTGACTGACTGAGTGACTGACTGACTGGACTGACTGACTGAGACTGAATGACTGAGTGCTTGACTGATTGACTGTCAGACTGACTGACTGACTTCGCAAAAGGGAAAAATAAAAAAAAGGAATTATAAAATTAGAAAAAAATATTTGCATTTAAGATTTCCTTTCCGGCCGGGACTCGAACCCAGTACCACGCGCTAGGAACCCAACGGTCTAGCCATTAGGCTATCGGAGCTCTGTCGATGGAAGTCTTAAATATAATAAAAACAAAAAATGCACCTTGGTAATTATTGATTCAAACACTTTGAAATTTACAGGTCGAATAATTAAACTGACTCAGAATTTTTCTCCCTACATAAATAATCAATATTCGCGAAAGAGAAAAATTAAAAAAAAAGAAGAAGAAATTTCAAATTAGAAACTAAAAGTATACAGTGAAGATTTTCGTTCAGGCTGGGACTCGAACCCAGGGCCACTCGCTTGGAAGCCTAACACTCTAGCCATTAGTCTATGGGAGCTCTGTCGGTGGGAGTTTTAAATATAATAAAAACAAAAAATGCACCTTGGTAATTGTTTATTTAAACACTTTGAAATCTTCGTGTCGAAAAATTAAACTGACTCAGAATTTTCTTCCCTACATAAATAATCAATAATTGCAAAGGAAAGAAATTGAAAAAAAAAAGAATTTTCAAATTAGAAAAGAAATATATACATTGAAGATATTCGCTCCGGCTGGGACTCGAACCCAGGCCACTCGCTTGGAAGACCAGCGGTCTAGCCATTAGGCTATCGGAGTTCTGTCGAGCGGAGTCTTACTGCCTGACTGATACTGCCTGACTGACAGACTGACTCACTGACTGACTGACTCACTGACTGACCGAGACTGACTGACTAACTGCCTGACTGACTGAGACTGGACTGACTGACTGACTGACTGACTGACTGACTAACTGACTGACTGAGACTGACTGACACTGACTGACTGACTGCTTGACTACCTGACTGACTGCTTGACTGACTAACTGACTGGACAGGACTGACCGACTGACTGACTGACAGACTGACTGAATAAGGATGACTGACAGACTGACTGAATAAGGCTGACTGACTGACTGACTGACAGACTGACTGAATAAGGCTGACCGACTGACTGACTGCCTGACTGACTGACTGACTGAATGACTGACTGACTGACTGACCGAGACTGACTGACTGACTGACTGAGACTGGACTGGACTGACTGACTGAGACTGACTGACTGCTTTAGTGACTAACTGACTGCACAGGACTGACCGACTGACTGACTGACTGACTGCCTGACTGACTGACTGACTGAATGACTGACTGACTGAGACTAAATGACTGACTGCTTGACTGACTGGCTGAAGGACTAACTGACTGACTGAGTGACTGACTGACTGGACTGACTGACTGAGACTGAATGACTGAGTGCTTGACTGATTGACTGTCAGACTGACTGACTGACTTCGCAAAAGGGAAAAATAAAAAAAAAAGAATTATAAAATAATATTTGCATTGAAGATTTCCTTTCCGGCCGGGACTCGAACCCAGTACCACGCGCTAGGAACCCAACGGTCTAGCCATTAGGCTACCGGAGCTCTGTCGATGGAAGTCTTAAATATAATAAAAACAAAAAATGCACCTTGGTAATTATTGATTCAAACACTTTGAAATTTACAGGTCGAATAATTAAACTGACTCAGAATTTTTCTCCCTACATAAATAATCAATATTCGCAAAAGAGAAAAATTAAAAAAAAAGAAGAAGAAATTTCAAATTAGAAACTAAAAGTATACATTGAAGATTTTCGTTCAGGCTGGGACTCGAACCCAGGGCCACTCGCTTGGAAGCCTAACACTCTAGCCATTAGTCTATGGGAGCTCTGTCGGTGGGAGTTTTAAATATAATAAAAACAAAAAATGCACCTTGGTAATTGTTTATTTAAACACTTTGAAATCTTCGTGTCGAAAAATTAAACTGACTCAGAATTTTCTTCCCTACATAAATAATCAATAATTGCAAAGAAAAGAAATTGAAAAAAAAAAGAATTTTCAAATTAGAAAAGAAATATATACATTGAAGATATTCGCTCCGGCTGGGACTCGAACCCAGGCCACTCGCTTGGAAGACCAGCGGTCTAGCCATTAGGCTATCGGAGTTCTGTCGAGCGGAGTCTTACTGCCTGACTGATACTGCCTGACTGACAGACTGACTCACTGACTGACTGACTCACTGACTGACCGAGACTGACTGACTAACTGCCTGACTGACTGAGACTGGACTGACTGACTGACTGACTGACTGACTGACTAACTGACTGACTGAGACTGACTGACACTGACTGACTGACTGCTTGACTACCTGACTGACTGCTTGACTGACTAACTGACTGGACAGGACTGACCGACTGACTGACTGACAGACTGACTGAATAAGGATGACTGACAGACTGACTGAATAAGGCTGACTGACTGACTGACTGACAGACTGACTGAATAAGGCTGACCGACTGACTGACTGCCTGACTGACTGACTGACTGAATGACTGACTGACTGACTGACCGAGACTGACTGACTGACTGACTGAGACTGGACTGGACTGACTGACTGAGACTGACTGACTGCTTTAGTGACTAACTGACTGCACAGGACTGACCGACTGACTGACTGACTGACTGCCTGACTGACTGACTGACTGAATGACTGACTGACTGAGACTAAATGACTGACTGCTTGACTGACTGGCTGAAGGACTAACTGACTGACTGAGTGACTGACTGACTGGACTGACTGACTGAGACTGAATGACTGAGTGCTTGACTGATTGACTGTCAGACTGACTGACTGACTTCGCAAAAGGGAAAAATAAAAAAAAGGAATTATAAAATTAGAAAAAAATATTTGCATTTAAGATTTCCTTTCCGGCCGGGACTCGAACCCAGTACCACGCGCTAGGAACCCAACGGTCTAGCCATTAGGCTATCGGAGCTCTGTCGATGGAAGTCTTAAATATAATAAAAACAAAAAATGCACCTTGGTAATTATTGATTCAAACACTTTGAAATTTACAGGTCGAATAATTAAACTGACTCAGAATTTTTCTCCCTACATAAATAATCAATATTCGCGAAAGAGAAAAATTAAAAAAAAAGAAGAAGAAATTTCAAATTAGAAACTAAAAGTATACAGTGAAGATTTTCGTTCAGGCTGGGACTCGAACCCAGGGCCACTCGCTTGGAAGCCTAACACTCTAGCCATTAGTCTATGGGAGCTCTGTCGGTGGGAGTTTTAAATATAATAAAAACAAAAAATGCACCTTGGTAATTGTTTATTTAAACACTTTGAAATCTTCGTGTCGAAAAATTAAACTGACTCAGAATTTTCTTCCCTACATAAATAATCAATAATTGCAAAGGAAAGAAATTGAAAAAAAAAAGAATTTTCAAATTAGAAAAGAAATAATACATTGAAGATATTCGCTCCGGCTGGGACTCGAACCCAGGCCACTCGCTTGGAAGACCAGCGGTCTAGCCATTAGGCTATCGGAGTTCTGTCGAGCGGAGTCTTACTGCCTGACTGATACTGCCTGACTGACAGACTGACTCACTGACTGACTGATACTGACTGACTGACTCACTGACTGACCGAGACTGACTGGCTAACTGCCTGACTGACTGAGACTGGACTGACTGACTGACTGACTGACTGACTGACTGACTAACTGGCTGACTGAGACTGACTGACTGACTGCTTGACTCTCTGACTGGCTATTTCACTGACTGACTGAATGACTAAATGACTGACTGACACTGACTGACTGACTGCTTGACTACCTGACTGACTGCTTGACTGACTAACTGACTGGACAGGACTGACCGACTGACTGACTGACAGACTGACTGAATAAGGCTGACTGACTGAATAAGGCTAAATGACTGACTGACTGACAGACCTACTGAATAAGGCTGACCGACTGACTGACTGACTGACCGAGACTGACTGACTGACTGACTGAGACTGGACTGGACTGACTGACTGACTGACTGACTGAGACTGACTGACTGCTTTAGTGACTAACTGACTGCACAGGACTGACCGACTGACTGACTGACTGACTGCCTGACTGACTGACTGACTGAATGACTGACTGACTGAGACTAAATGACTGACTGCTTGACTGACTGGCTGAAGGACTAACTGACTGACTGAGTGACTGACTGACTGGACTGACTGACTGAGACTGAATGACTGAGTGCTTGACTGACTGACTGTCAGACTGACTGACTGACTTCGCAAAAGGGAAAAATAAAAAAAAAAAAGAATTATAAAATTAGAAAAAAATATTTGCATTTAAGATTTCCTTTCCGGCTGGGATTTGCACCCAGGGCGACACTCATGGAAGCCCAACGCTCTCGCCAATATACTATCGGATCTCTGTTGATCGGTGTCTTAATTATAATAAAAACAAAAAATGCACCTTAGTAATTATTGATCTAAAATCTTTGAAATCTAAAGGTCGAATGATTAAACTGACTCAGAATTTTCTTCCGTACATAAATAATCCATATTTGCAAAAGAAAGAAATTGGAAAAAAAAAGAATCTTCAAATTAGAAGAGAAATATATACATGGAAGATTTTCGTTCCGGCCGGGACTCGAACCCAGTACCACGCGCTTGGAACCCAACGGTCTAGCCATTAGGCTATCGGAGCTCTGTCGATGGAAGTCTTAAATATAATAAAAACAAAAAATGCACCTTGGTAATTATTGATTCAAACACTTTGAAATTTACAGGTCGAATAATTAAACTGACTCAGAATTTTTCTCCCTACATAAATAATCAATATTCGCAAAAGAGAAAAATTAAAAAAAAAGAAGAAGAAATTTCAAATTAGAAACTAAAAGTATACATTGAAGATTTTCGTTCAGGCTGGGACTCGAACCCAGGGCCACTCGCTTGGAAGCCTAACACTCTAGCCATTAGTCTATGGGAGCTCTGTCGGTGGGAGTTTTAAATATAATAAAAACAAAAAATGCACCTTGGTAATTGTTTATTTAAACACTTTGAAATCTTCGTGTCGAAAAATTAAACTGACTCAGAATTTTCTTCCCTACATAAATAATCAATAATTGCAAAGGAAAGAAATTGAAAAAAAAAAGAATTTTCAAATTAGAAAAGAAATATATACATTGAAGATATTCGCTCCGGCTGGGACTCGAACCCAGGCCACTCGCTTGGAAGACCAGCGGTCTAGCCATTAGGCTATCGGAGTTCTGTCGAGCGGAGTCTTACTGCCTGACTGATACTGCCTGACTGACAGACTGACTCACTGACTGACTGATACTGACTGACTGACTCACTGACTGACCGAAACTGACTGACTAACTGCCTGACTGACTGAGACTGGACTGACTGACTGACTGACTGACTGACTAACTGACTGACTGAGACTGACTGACTGACTGCTTGACTCTCTTACTGGCTATTTCACTGACTGACTGAATGACTAAATGACTGACTGACACTGACTGACTGACTGCTTGACTACCTGACTGACTGCTTGACTGACTAACTGACTGGACAGGACTGACCGACTGACTGACTGACAGACTGACTGAATAAGGATGACTGACAGACTGACTGAATAAGGCTGACTGACTGACTGACTGACAGACTGACTGAATAAGGCTGACCGACTGACTGACTGCCTGACTGACTGACTGACTGAATGACTGACTGACTGACTGACCGAGACTCACTGACTGACTGACTGAGACTGGACTGGACTGACTGACTGACTGACTGACTGACTGAGACTGACTGACTGCTTTAGTGACTAACTGACTGCACAGGACTGACCGACTGACTGACTGACTGACTGCCTGACTGACTGACTGACTGAATGACTGACTGACTGAGACTAAATGACTGACTGCTTGACTGACTGGCTGGACTGACTGACTGAGACTGAATGACTGAGTGCTTGACTGATTGACTGTCAGACTGACTGACTGACTTCGCAAAAGGGAAAAATAAAAAAAAAAGAATTATAAAATTAGAAAAAAATATTTGCATTTAAGATTTCCTTTCCGGCTGGGATTTGAACCCAGGGCGACACTCATGGAAGCCCAACGCTCTCGCCAATATACTATCGGATCTCTGTTGATCGGTGTCTTAATTATAATAAAAACAAAAAATGCACCTTAGTAATTATTGATCTAAAATCTTTGAAATCTAAAGGTCGAATGATTAAACTGACTCAGAATTTTCTTCCGTACATAAATAATCCATATTTGCAAAAGAAAGAAATTGAAAAAAAAAAGAATCTTCAAATTAGAAGAGAAATATATACATGGAAGATTTTCGTTCCGGCCGGGACTCGAACCCAGTACCACGCGCTTGGAACCCAACGGTCTAGCCATTAGGCTATCGGAGCTCTGTCGATTTAAGTCTTGAATATAATAAAAACAAAAAATGCACCTTGGTAATTATTGATTCAAACACTTTGAAATTTACAGGTCGAATAATTAAACTGACTCAGAATTTTTCTCCCTACATAAATAATCAATATTCGCAAAAGAGAAAAATTTAAAAAAAAAGAAGAAATTTCAAATTAGAAACTAAAAGTATACATTGAAGATTTTCGTTCAGGCTGGGACTCGAACCCAGGGCCACTCGCTTGAAAGCCTAACACTCTAGCCATTAGTCTATGGGAGCTCTGTCGGTGGGAGTTTTAAATATAATAAAAACAAAAAATGCACCTTGGTAATTGTTTATTTAAACACTTTGAAATCTTCGTGTCGAAAAATTAAACTGACTCAGAATTTTCTTCCCTACATAAATAATCAATAATTGCAAAGGAAAGAAATTGAAAAAAAAAAAGAATTTTCAAATTAGAAAAGAAATATATACATTGAAGATATTCGCTCCGGCTGGGACTCGAACCCAGGCCACTCGCTTGGAAGACCAGCGGTCTAGCCATTAGGCTATCGGAGTTCTGTCGAGCGGAGTCTTACTGCCTGACTGATACTGCCTGACTGACAGACTGACTCACTGACTGACTGATACTGACTGACTGACTCACTGACTGACCGAAACTGACTGACTAACTGCCTGACTGACTGAGACTGGACTGACTGACTGACTGACTGACTGACTAACTGACTGACTGAGACTGACTGACTGACTGCTTGACTCTCTTACTGGCTATTTCACTGACTGACTGAATGACTAAATGACTGACTGACACTGACTGACTGACTGCTTGACTACCTGACTGACTGCTTGACTGACTAACTGACTGGACAGGACTGACCGACTGACTGACTGACAGACTGACTGAATAAGGATGACTGACAGACTGACTGAATAAGGCTGACTGACTGACTGACTGACAGACTGACTGAATAAGGCTGACCGACTGACTGACTGCCTGACTGACTGACTGACTGACTGAATGACTGACTGACTGACTGACTGACCGAGACTCACTGACTGACTGACTGAGACTGGACTGGACTGACTGACTGACTGAGACTGACTGACTGCTTTAGTGACTAACTGACTGCACAGGACTGACCGACTGACTGACTGACTGACTGCCTGACTGACTGACTGACTGAATGACTGACTGACTGAGACTAAATGACATACTGCTTGACTGACTGGCTGGACTGACTGACTGAGACTGAATGACTGAGTGCTTGACTGATTGACTGTCAGACTGACTGACTGACTTCGCAAAAGGGAAAAATAAAAAAAAAGAATTATAAAATTAGAAAAAAATATTTGCATTTAAGATTTCCTTTCCGGCTGGGATTTGAACCCAGGGCGACACTCATGGAAGCCCAACGCTCTCGCCAATATACTATCGGATCTCTGTTGATCGGTGTCTTAATTATAATAAAAACAAAAAATGCACCTTAGAAATTATTGATCTAAAATCTTTGAAATCTAAAGGTCGAATGATTAAACTCACTCAGAATTTTCTTCCGTACATAAATAATCCATATTTGCAAAAGAAAGAAATTGAAAAAAAAAAGAATCTTCAAATTAGAAGAGAAATATATACATGGAAGATTTTCGTTCCGGCCGGGACTCGAACCCAGTACCACGCGCTTGGAACCCAACGGTCTAGCCATTAGGCTATCGGAGCTCTGTCGATTTAAGTCTTAAATATAATAAAAACAAAAAATGCACCTTGGTAATTATTGATTCAAACACTTTGAAATTTACAGGTCGAATAATTAAACTGACTCAGAATTTTTCTCCCTACATAAATAATCAATATTCGCAAAAGAGAAAAATTAAAAAAAAAAGAAGAAATTTCAAATTAGAAACTAAAAGTATACATTGAAGATTTTCGTTCAGGCTGGGACTCGAACCCAGGGCCACTCGCTTGAAAGCCTAACACTCTAGCCATTAGTCTATGGGAGCTCTGTCGGTGGGAGTTTTAAATATAATAAAAACAAAAAATGCACCTTGGTAATTGTTTATTTAAACACTTTGAAATCTTCGTGTCGAAAAATTAAACTGACTCAGAATTTTCTTCCCTACATAAATAATCAATAATTGCAAAGGAAAGAAATTGAAAAAAAAAAGAATTTTCAAATTAGAAAAGAAATATATACATTGAAGATATTCGCTCCGGCTGGGACTCGAACCCAGGCCACTCGCTTGGAAGACCAGCGGTCTAGCCATTAGGCTATCGGAGTTCTGTCGAGCGGAGTCTTACTGCCTGACTGATACTGCCTGACTGACAGACTGACTCACTGACTGACTGATACTGACTGACTGACTCACTGACTGACCGAGACTGACTGACTAACTGCCTGACTGACTGAGACTGGACTGACTGACTGACTGACTGACTGACTGACTAACTGACTGACTGAAACTGACTGACTGACTGCTTGACTCTCTGACTGGCTATTTCACTGACTGACTGAATGACTAAATGACTGACTGACACTGACTGACTGACTGCTTGACTACCTGACTGACTGCTTGACTGACTAACTGACTGGACAGGACTGACCGACTGACTGACTGACAGACTGACTGAATAAGGATGACTGACAGACTGACTGAATAAGGCTGACTGACTGACTGACTGACAGACTGACTGAATAAGGCTGACCGACTGACTGACTGCCTGACTGACTGACTGACTGACTGACTGACTGACTGACTGACTGACCGAGACTCACTGACTGACTGACTGAGACTGGACTGGACTGACTGACTGACTGACTGACTGAGACTGACTGACTGCTTTAGTGACTAACTGACTGCACAGGACTGACCGACTGACTGACTGACTGACTGCCTGACTGACTGACTGACTGAATGACTGACTGACTGAGACTAAATGACATACTGCTTGACTGACTGGCTGGACTGACTGACTGAGACTGAATGACTGAGTGCTTGACTGATTGACTGTCAGACTGACTGACTGACTTCGCAAAAGGGAAAAATAAAAAAAAAGAATTATAAAATTAGAAAAAAATATTTGCATTTAAGATTTCCTTTCCGGCTGGGATTTGAACCCAGGGCGACACTCATGGAAGCCCAACGCTCTCGCCAATATACTATCGGATCTCTGTTGATCGGTGTCTTAATTATAATAAAAACAAAAAATGCACCTTAGTAATTATTGATCTAAAATCTTTGAAATCTAAAGGTCGAATGATTAAACTGACTCAGAATTTTCTTCCGTACATAAATAATCCATATTTGCAAAAGAAAGAAATTGAAAAAAAAAAGAATCTTCAAATTAGAAGAGAAATATATACATGGAAGATTTTCGTTCCGGCCGGGACTCGAACCCAGTACCACGCGCTTGGAACCCAACGGTCTAGCCATTAGGCTATCGGAGCTCTGTCGATTTAAGTCTTAAATATAATAAAAACAAAAAATGCACCTTGGTAATTATTGATTCAAACACTTTGAAATTTACAGGTCGAATAATTAAACTGACTCAGAATTTTTCTCCCTACATAAATAATCAATATTCGCAAAAGAGAAAAATTAAAAAAAAAAGAAGAAATTTCAAATTAGAAACTAAAAGTATACATTGAAGATTTTCGTTCAGGCTGGGACTCGAACCCAGGGCCACTCGCTTGAAAGCCTAACACTCTAGCCATTAGTCTATGGGAGCTCTGTCGGTGGGAGTTTTAAATATAATAAAAACAAAAAATGCACCTTGGTAATTGTTTATTTAAACACTTTGAAATCTTCGTGTCGAAAAATTAAACTGACTCAGAATTTTCTTCCCTACATAAATAATCAATAATTGCAAAGGAAAGAAATTGAAAAAAAAAAGAATTTTCAAATTAGAAAAGAAATATATACATTGAAGATATTCGCTCCGGCTGGGACTCGAACCCAGGCCACTCGCTTGGAAGACCAGCGGTCTAGCCATTAGGCTATCGGAGTTCTGTCGAGCGGAGTCTTACTGCCTGACTGATACTGCCTGACTGACAGACTGACTCACTGACTGACTGATACTGACTGACTGACTCACTGACTGACCGAGACTGACTGACTAACTGCCTGACTGACTGAGACTGGACTGACTGACTGACTGACTGACTGACTGACTAACTGACTGACTGAAACTGACTGACTGACTGCTTGACTCTCTGACTGGCTATTTCACTGACTGACTGAATGACTAAATGACTGACTGACACTGACTGACTGACTGCTTGACTACCTGACTGACTGCTTGACTGACTAACTGACTGGACAGGACTGACCGACTGACTGACTGACAGACTGACTGAATAAGGATGACTGACAGACTGACTGAATAAGGCTGACTGACTGACTGACTGACAGACTGACTGAATAAGGCTGACCGACTGACTGACTGCCTGACTGACTGACTGACTGAATGACTGACTGACTGACTGACCGAGACTGACTGACTGACTGAGACTGACTGACTGACTGAGACTGACTGACTGCTTTAGTGACTAACTGACTGCACAGGACTGACCGACTGACTGACTGACTGACTGCCTGACTGACTGACTGACTGAATGACTGACTGACTGAGACTAAATGACTGACTGCTTGACTGACTGGCTGAAGGACTAACTGACTGACTTAGTGACTGACTGACTGGACTGACTGACTGAGACTGAATGACTGAGTGCTTGACTGATTGACTGTCAGACTGACTTCGCAAAAGGGAAAAATAAAAAAAAAGAATTATAAAATTAGAAAAAAATATTTGCATTTAAGATTTCCTTTCCGGCCGGGACTCGAACCCAGTACCACGCGCTAGGAACCCAACGGTCTAGCCATTAGGCTATCGGAGCTCTGTCGATGGAAGTCTTAAATATAATAAAAACAAAAAATGCACCTTGGTAATTATTGATTCAAACACTTTGAAATTTACAGGTCGAATAATTAAACTGACTCAGAATTTTTCTCCCTACATAAATAATCAATATTCGCAAAAGAGAAAAATTAAAAAAAAAAGAAGAAGAAATTTCAAATTAGAAACTAAAAGTACACATTGAAGATTTTCGTTCAGGCTGAGACTCGAACCCAGGGCCACTCGCTTGGAAGCCTAACACTCTAGCCATTAGTCTATGGGAGCTCTGTCGGTGGGAGTTTTAAATATAATAAAAACAAAAAATGCACCTTGGTAATTGTTTATTTAAACACTTTGAAATCTTCGTGTCGAAAAATTAAACTGACTTAGAATTTTCTTCCCTACATAAATAATCAATAATTGCAAAGGAAAGAAATTGAAAAAAAAAAAGAATTTTCAAATTAGAAAAGAAATATATACATTGAAGATATTCGCTCCGGCTGGGACTCGAACCCAGGCCACTCGCTTGGAAGACCAGCGGTCTAGCCATTAGGCTATCGGAGTTCTGTCGAGCGGAGTCTTACTGCCTGACTGATACTGCCTGACTGACAGACTGACTCACTGACTGACTGATACTGACTGACTGACTCACTGACTGACCGAGACTGACTGACTAACTGCCTGACTGACTGAGACTGGACTGACTGACTGACTGACTGACTGACTGACTAACTGACTGACTGAGACTGACTGACTGACTGCTTGACTCTCTGACTGGCTATTTCACTGACTGACTGAATGACTAAATGACTGACTGACACTGACTGACTGACTGCTTGACTACCTGACTGACTGCTTGACTGACTAACTGACTGGACAGGACTGACCGACTGACTGACTGACAGACTGACTGAATAAGGATGACTGACAGACTGACTGAATAAGGCTGACTGACTGACAGACTGACTGAATAAGGCTGACCGACTGACTGACTGCCTGACTGACTGACTGACTGAATGACTGACTGACTGACTGACCGAGACTGACTGACTGACTGACTGAGACTGGACTGGACTGACTGACTGACTGACTGACTGAGACTGACTGACTGCTTTAGTGACTAACTGACTGCACAGGACTGACCGACTGACTGACTGACTGACTGCCTGACTGACTGACTGACTGACTGAATGACTGACTGACTGAATGACTGACTGACTGAGACTAAATGACTGACTGCTTGACTGACTGGCTGAAGGACTAACTGACTGACTGAGTGACTGACTGACTGGACTGACTGACTGAGACTGAATGACTGAGTGCTTGACTGATTGACTGTCAGACTGACTGACTGACTTCGCAAAAGGGAAAAATAAAAAAAAAAGAATTATAAAATTAGAAAAAAATATTTGCATTTAAGATTTCCTTTCCGGCTGGGATTTGAACCCAGGGCGACACTCATGGAAGCCCAACGCTCTCGCCAATATACTATCGGATCTCTGTTGATCGGTGTCTTAATTATAATAAAAACAAAAAATGCACCTTAGTAATTATTAATCTAAAATCTTTGAAATCTAAAGGTCGAATGATTAAACTGACTCAGAATTTTCTTCCGTACATAAATAATCCATATTTGCAAAAGAAAGAAATTGAAAAAAAAAAAGAATCTTCAAATTAGAAGAGAAATATATACATGGAAGATTTTCGTTCCGGCCGGGACTCGAACCCAGTACCACGCGCTTGGAAAACAACGTTCTAGCCATTAGGCTATCGGAGCTCTGTCGATGGAAGTCTTAAATATAATAAAAACAAAAAATGCACCTTGGTAATTATTGATTCAAACACTTTGAAATTTACAGGTCGAATAATTAAACTGACTCAGAATTTTTCTCCCTACATAAATAATCAATATTCGCAAAAGAGAAAAATTAAAAAAAAAAGAAGAAGAAATTTCAAATTAGAAACTAAAAGTATACATTGAAGATTTTCGTTCAGGCTGGGACTCGAACCCAGGGCCACTCGCTTGGAAGCCTAACACTCTAGCCATTAGTCTATGGGAGCTCTGTCGGTGGGAGTTTTAAATATAATAAAAACAAAAAATGCACCTTGGTAATTGTTTATTTAAACACTTCGAAATCTTCGTGTCGAAAAATTAAACTGACTCAGAATTTTCTTCCCTACATAAATAATCAATAATTGCAAAGGAAAGAAATTGAAAAAAAAAGAATTTTCAAATTAGAAAAGAAATATATAGATTGAAGATATTCGCTCCGGCTGGGACTCGAACCCAGGCCACTCGCTTGGAAGACCAGCGGTCTAGCCATTAGGCTATCGGAGTTCTGTCGAGCGGAGTCTTACTGCCTGACTGATACTGCCTGACTGACAGACTGACTCACTGACTGACTGATACTGACTGACTGACTCACTGACTGACCGAGACTGACTGACTAACTGCCTGACTGACTGAGACTGGACTGACTGACTGACTGACTGACTGACTGACTAACTGACTGACTGAGACTGACTGACTGACTGCTTGACTCTCTGACTGGCTATTTCACTGACTGACTGAATGACTAAATGACTGACTGACACTGACTGACTGACTGCTTGACGAACCTGACTGACTGCTTGACTGACTAACTGACTGGACAGGACTGACCGACTGACTGACTGACAGACTGACTGAATAAGGCTGACCGACTGACTGACTGCCTGACTGACTGACTGACTGAATGACTGACTGACTGACTGACCGAGACTGACTGACTGACTGACTGAGACTGGACTGGACTGACTGACTGACTGACTGACTGAGACTGACTGACTGCTTTAGTGACTAACTGACTGCACAGGACTAACTGACTGCACAGGACTGACCGACTGACTGACTGACTGACTGCCTGACTGACTGACTGACTGAATGACTGACTGCCTGACTGACTGACTGACTGAATGACTGACTGACTGAGACTAAATGACTGACTGCTTGACTGACTGGCTGAAGGACTAACTGACTGACTGAGTGACTGACTGACTGGACTGACTGACTGAGACTGAATGACTGAGTGCTTGACTGATTGACTGTCATACTGACTGACTGACTTCGCAAAAGGGAAAAATAAAAAAAAAAGAATTATAAAATTATAAGAAAATATTTGCATTTAGGATTTCCTTTCCGGCCGGGACTCGAACCCAGTACCACGGGCTAGGAACCCAACGGTCTAGCCATTAGGCTATCGGAGCTCTGTCGATGGAAGTCTTAAATATAATAAAAACAAAAAATGCACCTTGGTAATTATTGATTCAAACACTTTGAAATTTACAGGTCGAATAATTAAACTGACTCAGAATTTTTCTTCCTACATAAATAATCAATATTCGCAAAAGAGAAAAATTAAAAAAAAAGAAGAAGAAATTTCAAATTAGAAACTAAAAGTATACATTGAAGATTTTCGTTCAGGCTGGGACTCGAACCCAGGGCCACTCGCTTGGAAGCCTAACACTCTAGACATTAGTATATGGGAGCTCTGTCGGTGGGAGTTTTAAATATAATAAAAACAAAAAATGCACCTTGGTAATTGTTTATTTAAACACTTTGAAATCTTCGTGTCGAAAAATTAAACTGACTCAGAATTTTCTTCCCTACATAAATAATCAATAATTGCAAAGGAAAGAAATTGAAAAAAAAAAGAATTTTCAAATTAGAAAAGAAATATATACATTGAAGATATCCGCTCCGGCTGGGACTCGAACCCAGGCCACTCGCTTGGAAGACCAGCGGTCTAGCCATTAGGCTATCGGAGTTCTGTCGAGCGGAGTCTTACTGCCTGACTGATACTGCCTGACTGACAGACTGACTCACTGACTGACTGATACTGACTGACTGACTCACTGACTGACCGAGACTGACTGACTAACTGCCTGACTGACTGAGACTGGACTGACTGACTGACTGACTGACTGACTGACTAACTGACTGACTGAGACTGACTGACTGACTGCTTGACTCTCTGACTGGCTATTTCACTGACTGACTGAATGACTAAATGACTGACTGACACTGACTGACTGACTGCTTGACTACCTGACTGACTGCTTGACTGACTAACTGACTGGACAGGACTGACCGACTGACTGACAGACTGACTGAATAAGGATGACTGACAGACTGACTGAATAAGGCTGACTGACTGACTGACTGACAGACTGACTGAATAAGGCTGACCGACTGACTGACTACCTGACTGACTGACTGACTGAATGACTGACTGACTGACTGACCGAGACTGACTGACTGACTGACTGAGACTGCACTGGACTGACTGACTGACTGACTGACTGAGACTGACTGACTGCTTTAGTGACTAACTGACTGCACAGGACTGACCGACTGACTGACTGACTGACTGCCTGACTGACTGAATGACTGACTGACTGAGACTAAATGACTGACTGACTGAGACTAAATGACTGACTGCTTGACTGACTGGCTGAAGGACTAACTGACTGACTGAGTGACTGACTGACTGGACTGACTGACTGAGACTGAATGACTGAGTGCTTGACTGATTGACTGTCAGACTGACTGACTGACTTCGCAAAAGGGAAAAATAAAAAAAAAAGAATTATAAAATTAGAAAAAAATATTTGCATTTAAGATTTCCTTTCCGGCTGGGATTTGAACCCAGGGCGACACTCATGGAAGCCCAACGCTCTCGCCAATATACTATCGGATCTCTGTTGATCGGTGTCTTAATTATAATAAAAACAAAAAATGCACCTTAGTAATTATTGATCTAAAATCTTTGAAATCTAAAGGTCGAATGATTAAACTGACTCAGAATTTTCTTCCGTACATAAATAATCCATATTTGCAAAACAAAGAAATTGAAAAAAAAAAGAATCTTCCAAATTAGAAGAGAAATATATACATGGAAGATTTTCGTTCCGGCCGGGACTCGAACCCAGTACCACGCGCTTGGAACCCAACGGTCTAGCCATTAGACTATCGGAGCTCTGTCGATGGAAGTCTTAAATATAATAAAAACAAAAAATGCACCTTGGTAATTATTGATTCAAACACTTTGAAATTTAAGGGTCGAATAATTAAACTGACTCAGAATTTTTCTCCCTACATAAATAATCAATACTCGCAAAAGAGAAAAATTAAAAAAAAAGAAGAAGAAATTTCAAATTAGAAACTAAAAGTATACATTGACGATTTTCGTTCAGGCTGGGACTCGAACCCAGGGCCACTCGCTTGGAAGCCTAACACTCTAGCCATTAGTCTATGGGAGCTCTGTCGGTGGGAGTTTTAAATATAATAAAAACAAAAAATGCACCTTGGTAATTGTTTATTTAAACACTTTGAAATCTTCGTGTCGAAAAATTAAACTGACTCAGAATTTTCTTTCCTACATAAATAATCAATAATTGCAAAGGAAAGAAATTGAAAAAAAAAAGAATTTTCAAATTAGAAAAGAAATATATACATTGAAGATATTCGCTCCGGCTGGGACTCGAACCCAGGCCACTCGCTTGGAAGACCAGCGGTCTAGCCATTAGGCTATCGGAGTTCTGTCGAGCGGAGTCTTACTGCCTGACTGATACTGCCTGTCTGACAGACTGACTCACTGACTGACTGATACTGACTGACTGACTCACTGACTGACCGAGACTGACTGACTAACTGCCTGACTGACTTAGACTGGACTGACTGACTGACTGACTGACTGACTGACTAACTGACTGACTTAGACTGACTGACTGACTGCTTAACTCTCTGACTGGCTATTTCACTGACTGACTGAATGACTAAATGACTGACTGACACTGACTGACTGACTGCTTGACTACCTGACTGACTGCTTGACTGACTAACTGACTGGACAGGACTGACCGACTGACTGACTGACAGACTGACTGAATAAGGATGACTGACAGACTGACTGAATAAGGCTGACTGACTGACTGACTGACAGACTGACTGAATAAGGCTGACCGACTGACTGCCTGACTGACTGACTGACTGAATGACTGACTGACTGACTGACCGAGACTGACTGACTGACTGACTGAGACTGGACTGGACTGACTGACTGACTGACTGACTGAGACTGACTGACTGCTTTAGTGACTAACTGACTGCACAGGACTGACCGACTGACTGACTGACTGACTGCCTGACTGACTGCCTGACTGAATGACTGACTGACTGAGACTAAATGACTGACTGCTTGACTGACTGGCTGAAGGACTAACTGACTGACTGAGTGACTGACTGACTGGACTGACTGACTGAGACTGAATGACTGAGTGCTTGACTGATTGACTGTCAGACAGACTGACTGACTTCGCAAAAGGGAAAAATAAAAAAAAAAGAATTATAAAATTAGAAAAAAATATTTGCATTTCAGATTTCCTTTCCGGCCGGGACTCGAACCCAGTACCACGGGCTAGGAACCCAACGGTCTAGCCATTAGGCTATCGGAGCTCTGTCGATGGAAGTCTTATATATAATAAAAAAAAAGCAATTTGGTAATTATTGATTCAAACACTTTGAAATTTACAGGTCGAATAATTAAACTGACTCAGAATTTTTCTCCCTACATAAATAATCAATATTCGCAAAAGAGAAAAATTAAAAAAAAAAGAAGAAGAAATTTCAAATTAGAAACTAAAAGTATACATTGAAGATTTTCGTTCAGTCTGGGACTCGAACCCAGGGCCACTCGCTTGGAAGCCTAACAGTCTAGCCATTAGTTTATGGGAGCTCTGTCGGTGGGAGTTTTAAATATAATAAAAACAAAAAATGCACCTTGGTAATTGTTTATTTAAACACTTTGAAATCTTCGTGTCGAAAAATTAAACTGACTCAGAATTTTCTTCCCTACATAAATAATCAATAATTGCAAAGGAAAGAAATTGAAAAAAAAAAGAATTTTCAAATTAGAAAAGAAATATATACATTGAAGATATTCGCTCCGGCTGGGACTCGAACCCAAGCCACTCGCTTGTAAGACCAGCGGTCTAGCCATTAGGCTATCGGAGTTCTGTCGAGCGGAGTCTTACTGCCTGACTGATACTGCCTGACTGACAGACTGACTCACTGACTGACTGATACTGACTGACTGACTCACTGACTGACCGAGACTGACTGACTAACTGCCTGACTGACTGAGACTGGACTGACTGACTGACTGACTGACTGACTGACTAACTGACTGACTGAGACTGACTGACTGACTGCTTGACTCTCTGACTGGCTATTTCACTGACTGACTGAATGACTAAATGACTCACTGACACTGACTGACTGACTGCTTGACTACCTGACTGACTGCTTGACTGACTAACTGACTGGACAGGACTGACCGACTGACTGACTGACAGACTGACTGAATAAGGATGACTGACAGACTGACTGAATAAGGCTGACTGACTGACTGACTGACAGACTGACTGAATAAGGCTGACCGACTGACTGACTGCCTGACTGACTGACTGACTGACTGACCGAGACTGACTGACTGACTGACTGAGACTGGACTGGACTGATTGACTGACTGACTGACTGAGACTGACTGACTGCTTTAGTGACTAACTGACTGCACAGGACTGACCGACTGACTGACTGACTGACTGCCTGACTGACTGACTGACTGACTGACTGAGACTAAATGACTGACTGCTTGACTGACTGGATGAAGGACTAACTGACTGACTGAGTGACTGACTGACTGGACTGACTGACTGAGACTGAATGACTGAGTGCTTGACTGATTGACTGTCAGACTGACTGACTGACTTCGCAAAAGGGAAAAATAAAAAAAAAAGAATTATAAAATTAGAAAAAAATATTTGCATTTAAGATTTCCTTTCCGGCTGGGATTTGAACCCAGGGCGACACTCATGGAAGCCCAACGCTCTCGCCAATATACTATCGGATCTCTGTTGATCGGTGTCTTAATTATAATAAAAACAAAAAATGCACCTTAGTAATTATTGATCTAAAATCTTTGAAATCTAAAGGTCGAATGATTAAACTGACTCAGAATTTTCTTCCGTACATAAATAATCCATATTTGCAAAAGAAAGAAATTGAAAAAAAAAAGAATCTTCAAATTAGAAGAGAAATATATACATGGAAGATTTTCGTTCCGGCCGGGACTCGAACCCAGTACCACGCGCTTGGAACCCAACGGTCTAGCCATTAGGCTATCGGAGCTCTGTCGATGGAAGTCTTAAATATAATAAAAACAAAAAATGCACCTTGGTAATTACTGATTCAAACACTTTGAAATTTACAGGTCGAATAATTAAACTGACTCAGAATTTTTCTCCCTACATAAATAATCAATATTCGCAAAAGAGAAAAATTAAAAAAAAAGAAGAAGAAATTTCAAATTAGAAACTAAAAGTATACATTGAAGATTTTCGTTCAGGCTGGGACTCGAACCCAGGGCCACTCGCTTGGAAGCCTAACACTCTAGCCATTAGTCTATGGGAGCTCTGTCGGTGGGAGTTTTAAATATAATAAAAACAAAAAATGCACCTTGGTAATTGTTTATTTAAACACTTTGAAATCTTCGTGTCGTAAAATTAAACTGACTCAGAATTTTCTTCCCTACATAAATAATCAATAATTGCAAAGGAAAGAAATTGAAAAAAAAAAGAATTTTCAAATTAGAAAAGAAATATATACATTGAAGATATTCGCTCCGGCTGGGACTCGAACCCAGGCCACTCGCTTGGAAGACCAGCGGTCTAGCCATTAGGCTGTCGGAGTTCTGTCGAGCGGAGTCTTATTGCCTGACTGATACTGCCTGACTGACAGACTGACTCACTGACTGACTGATACTGACTGACTGACTCACTGACTGACCGAGACTGACTGACTAACTGCCTGACTGACTGAGACTGGACTGACTGACTGACTGACTAACTGACTGACTAACTGACTGACTGAGACTGACTGACTGACTGCTTGACTCTCTGACTGGCTATTTCACAGACTGACTGAATGACTAAATGACTGACTGACACTGACTGACTGACTGCTTGACTACCTGACTGACTGCTTGACTGACTAACTGACTGGACAGGACTGACCGACTGACTGACTGACAGACTGACTGAATAAGGATGACTGACAGACTGACTGAATAAGGCTGACTGACTGACTGACTGACAGACTGACTGAATAAGGCTGACCGACTGACTGACTGCCTGACTGACAGACTGACTGAATGACTGACTGACTGACTGACCGAGACTGACTGACTGACTGACTGAGACTGGACTGGACTGACTGACTGACTGACTGACTGAGACTGACTGACTGCTTTAGTGACTAACTGACTGCACAGGACTGACCGACTGACTGACTGACTGACTGCCTGACTGACTGACTGACTAAATGACTGACTGACTGAGACTAAATGACTGACTGCTTGACTGACTGGCTGAAGGACTAACTGACTGACTGAGTGACTGACTGACTGGACTGACTGACTGAGACTGAATGACTGAGTGCTTGACTGATTGACTGTCAGACTGACTAACTGACTTCGCAAAAGGGAAAAATAAAAAAAAAAGAATTATAAAATTAGAAAAAAATATTTGCATTTAAGATTTCCTTTCCGGCCGGGACTCGAACCCAGTACCACGCGCTAGGAACCCAACGGTCTAGCCATTAGGCTATCGGAGCTCTGTCGATGGAAGTCTTAAATATAATAAAAACAAAAAATGCACCTTGGTAATTATTGATTCAAACACTTTGAAATTTACAGGTCGAATAATTAAACTGACTCAGAATTTTTCTCCCTACATAAATAATCAATATTCGCAAAAGAGAAAAATTAAAAAAAAAAGAAGAAGAAATTTCAAATTAGAAACTAAAAGCATACATTGAAGATTTTCGTTCAGGCTGGGACTCGAACCCAGGGCCACTCGCTTGGAAGCCTATCACTCTAGCCATTAGTCTATGGGAGTTCTGTCGGTGGGAGCTTTAAATATAATAAAAACAAAAAATGCACCTTGGTAATTGTTTATTTAAACACTTTGAAATCTCTGTGTCGAAAAATTAAACTGACTCAGAATTTTCTTCCCTACATAAATAATCAATAATTGCAAAGGAAAGAAATTGAAAAAAAAAAGAATTTTCAAATTAGAAAAGAAATATATACATTGAAGATATTCCCTCCGTTTGGGACTCGAACCCAGGACACTCGCTTGGAAGACCAGCGGTCTAGCCATTAGGCTATCGGAGTTCTGTCGAGCGGAGTCTTACTGCCTGACTGATACTGCCTGACTGACAGACTGACTCACTGACTGACTGATACTGACTGACTGACTCACTGACTGACCGAGACTGACTGACTAACTGCCTGACTGAGTGAGACTGGACTGACTGACTGACTGACTGACTGACTGACTGACTAACTGACTGACTGACTGCTTGACTACCTGACTGACTGCTTGACTGACTAACTGACTGGACAGGACTGACCGACTGACTGACTGACAGACTGACTGAATAAGGATGACTGACAGACTGACTGAATAAGGCTGACTGACTGACAGACTGACTGAATAAGGCTGACCGACTGACTGACTGCCTGACTGACTGACTGACTGAATGACTGACTGACTGACTGACCGAGACTGACTGACTGACTGACTGAGACTGGACTGGACTGACTGACTGACTGACTGACTGAGACTGACTGACTGCTTTAGTGACTAACTGACTGCACAGGACTGACCGACTGACTGACTGACTGACTGCCTGACTGACTGACTGACTGACTGACTGAGACTAAATGACTGACTGCTTGACTGACTGGATGAAGGACTAACTGACTGACTGAGTGACTGACTGACTGGACTGACTGACTGAGACTGAATGACTGAGTGCTTGACTGATTGACTGTCAGACTGACTGACTGACTTCGCAAAAGGGAAAAATAAAAAAAAAAGAATTATAAAAAAATATTTGCATTTAAGATTTCCTTTCCGGCTGGGATTTGAACCCAGGGCGACACTCATGGAAGCCCAACGCTCTCGCCAATATACTATCGGATCTCTGTTGATCGGTGTCTTAATTATAATAAAAACAAAAAATGCACCTTAGTAATTATTGATCTAAAATCTTTGAAATCTAAAGGTCGAATGATTAAACTGACTCAGAATTTTCTTCCGTACATAAATAATCCATATTTGCAAAAGAAAGAAATTGAAAAAAAAAAGAATCTTCAAATTAGAAGAGAAATATATACATGGAAGATTTTCGTTCCGGCCGGGACTCGAACCCAGTACCACGCGCTTGGAACCCAACGGTCTAGCCATTAGGCTATCGGAGCTCTGTCGATGGAAGTCTTAAATATAATAAAAACAAAAAATGCACCTTGGTAATTATTGATTCAAACACTTTGAAATTTACAGGTCGAATAATTAAACGGACTCAGAATTTTCTTCCCTACATAAATAATCAATAATTGCAAAGGAAAGAAATTGAAAAAAAAAAGAATTTTCAAATTAGAAAAGAAATATATACATTGAAGATATTCGCTCCGGCTGGGACTCGAACCCAGGCCACTCGCTTGGAAGACCAGCGGTCTAGCCATTAGGCTATCGGAGTTCTGTCGAGCGGAGTCTTACTGCCTGACTGATACTGCCTGACTGACAGACTGACTCACTGACTGACTGATACAGACTGACTGACTCACTGACTGACCGAGACTGACTGACTAACTGCCTGACTGACTGAGACTGGACTGACTGACTGACTGACTGACTGACTGACTAACTGACTGACTGAGACTGACTGACTGACTGCTTGACTCTCTGACTGGCTATTTCACTGACTGACTGAATGACTAAATGACTGACTGACACTGACTGACTGACTGCTTGACTACCTGACTGACTGCTTGACTGACTAACTGACTGGACAGGACTGACCGACTGACTGACTGACAGACTGACTGAATAAGGATGACTGACAGACTGACTGAATAAGGCTGACTGACTGACTGACTGACAGACTGACTGAATAAGGCTGACCGACTGACTGACTGCCTGACTGACTGACTGACTGAATGACTGACTGACTGACTGACCGAGACTGACTGACTGACTGACTGAGACTGAACTGGACTGACTGACTGACTGACTGACTGAGACTGACTGACTGCTTTAGTGACTAACTGACTGCACAGGACTGACCGACTGACTGACTGACTGACTGCCTGACTGACTGACTGACTGAATGACTGACTGACTGAGACTAAATGACTGACTGCTTGACTGACTGGCTGAAGGACTAACTGACTGACTGAGTGACTGACTGACTGGACTGACTGACTGAGACTGAATGACTGAGTGCTTGACTGATTGACTGTCAGACTGACTGACTGACTTCGCAAAAGGGAAAAATAAAAAAAAAAAGAATTATAAAATTAGAAAAAAATATTTGCATTTAAGATTTCCTTTCCGGCTGGGATTTGAACCCAGGGCGACACTCATGGAAGCCCAACGCTCTCGCCAATATACTATCGGATCTCTGTTGATCGGTGTCTTAATTATAATAAAAACAAAAAATGCACCTTAGTAATTATTGATTTAAAATCTTTGAAATCTAAAGGTCGAATGATTAAACTGACTCAGAATTTTCTTCCGTACATAAATAATCCATATTTGCAAAAGAAAGAAATTGAAAAAAAAAAGAATCTTCAAATTAGAAGAGAAATATACACATGGAAGATTTTCGTTCCGGCCGGGACTCGAACCCAGTACCACGCGCTTGGAACCCAACGGTCTAGCCATTAGGCTATCGGAGCTCTGTCGATGGAAGTCTTAAATATAATAAAAACAAAAAATGCACCTTGGTAATTATTGATTCAAACACTTTGAAATTTACAGGTCGAATAATTAAACTGACTCAGAATTTTTCTCCCTACATAAATAATCAATATTCGCAAAAGAGAAAAATTAAAAAAAAAAAGAAGAAGAAATTTCAAATTAGAAACTAAAAGTATACATTGAAGATTTTCGTTCAGGCTGGGACTCGAACCCAGGGCCACTCGCTTGGAAGCCTAACACTCTAGCCATTAGTCTATGGGAGCTCTGTCGGTGGGAGTTTTAAATATAATAAAAACAAAAAATGCACCTTGGTAATTGTTTATTTAAACACTTTGAAATCTTCGTGTCGAAAAATAAAACTGACTCAGAATTTTCTTCCCTACATAAATAATCAATAATTGCAAAGGAAAGAAATTGAAAAAAAAAAGAATTTTCAAATTAGAAAAGAAATATATACATTGAAGATATTCGCTCCGGCTGGGACTCGAACCCAGGCCACTCGCTTGGAAGACCAGCGGTCTAGCCATTAGGCTATCGGAGTTCTGTCGAGCGGAGTCTTACTGCCTGACTGATACTGCCTGACTGACAGACTGACTCACTGACTGACTGATACTGACTGACTGACTCACTGACTGACTGAGACTGACTGACTAACTGCCTGACTGACTGAGACTAGACTGACTGACTGACTGACTGACTGACTGACTAACTGACTGACTGAGACTGACTGACTGACTGCTTGACTCTCTGACTGGCTATTTCACTGACTGACTGAATGACTAAATGACTGACTGACACTGACTGACTGACTGCTTGACTACCTGACTGACTACTTGACTGACTAAGTGACTGGACAGGACTGACCGACTGACTGACTGACAGACTGACTGAATAAGGATGACTGACAGACTGACTGAATAAGACTGACTGACTGACTGACTGACAGACTGACTGAATAAGGCTGACCGACTGACTGACTGCCTGACTGACTGACTGACTGAATGACTGAATGACTGACTGACTGAGACTAAATGACTGACTGCTTGACTGACTGGCTGAAGGACTAACTGACTGACTGAGTGACTGACTGACTGGACTGAATGACTGAGACTGAATGACTGAGTGCTTGACTGATTGACTGTCAGACTGACTGACTGACTTCGCAAAAGGGAAAAATAAAAAAAAGAATTATAAAATTAGAAAAAAATATTTGCATTTAAGATTTCCTTTCCGGCTGGGATTTGAACCCTGGGCGACACTCATGGAAGCCCAACGCTCTCGCCAATATACTATCGGATCTCTGTTGATCGGTGTCTTAATTATAATAAAAACAAAAAATGCACCTTAGTAATTATTAATCTAAAATCTTTGAAATCTAAAGGTCGAATGATTAAACTGACTCAGAATTTTCTTCCGTACATAAATAATCCATATTTGCAAAAGAAAGAAATTGAAAAAAAAAAGAATCTTCAAATTAGAAGAGAAATATATACATGGAAGATTTTCGTTCCGGCCGGGACTCGAACCCAGTACCACGCGCTTGGAACCCAACGGTCTAGCCATTAGGCTATCGGAGCTCTGTCGATGGACCGACTGACTGACTGCCTGACTGACTGACTGACTGAATGACTGACTGACTGACTGACCGAGACTGACTGACTGACTGACTGAGACTGGACTGGACTGACTGACTGACTGACTGACTGAGACTGACTGACTGCTTTAGTGACTAACTGACTGCACAGGACTGACCGACTGACTGACTGACTGACTGACTGCCTGACTGACTGACTGACTGACTGAATGACTGACTGACTGAGACTAAATGACTGACTGCTTGACTGACTGGCTGAAGGACTAACTAACTGACTGAGTGACTGACTGACTGGACTGACTGACTGAGACTGAATGACTGAGTGCTTGACTGATTGACTGTCAGACTGACTAACCTACTTCGCAAAAGGGAAAAATATAAAAAAAGAATTATAAAATTAGAAAAAAATATTTGCATTTAAGATTTCCTTTCCGGCCGGGACTCGAACCCAGTACCACGCGCTAGGAACCCAACGGTCTAGCCATTAGGCTATCGGAGCTCTGTCGATGGAAGTCTTAAATATAATAAAAACAAAAAATGCACCTTGGTAATTATTGATTCAAACACTTTGAAATTTACAGGTCGAATAATTAAACTGACTCAGAATTTTTCTCCCTACATAAATAATCAATATTCGCAAAAGAGAAAAATTAAAAAAAAAGAAGAAGAAATTTCAAATTAGAAACTAAAAGTATACATTGAAGATCTCCGGCTGGGACTCGAACCCAGGCCACTCGCTTGGAAGACCAGCGGTCTAGCCATTAGGCTATCGGAGTTCTGTCGAGCGGAGTCTTACTGCCTGACTGATACTGCCTGACTGACAGACTGACTCACTGACTGACTGATACTGACTGACTGACTCACTGACTGACCGAGACTGACTGACTAACTGCCTGACTGACTGAGACTGGACTGACTGACTGACTGACTGACTGACTGACTAACTGACTGACTGAGACTGACTGACTGACTGCTTGACTCTCTGACTGGCTATTTCACTGACTGACTGAATGACTAAATGACTGACTGACACTGACTGACTGACTGCTTGACTACCTGACTGACTGCTTGACTGACTAACTGACTGGACAGGACTGACCGACTGACTGACTGACAGACTGACTGAATAAGGATGACTGACAGACTGACTGAATAAGGCTGACTGACTGACTGACTGACAGACTGACTGAATAAGGCTGACCGACTGACTGACTGCCTGACTGACTGACTGAATGACTGAATGACTGACTGACTGAGACTAAATGACTGACTGCTTGACTGACTGGCTGAAGGACTAACTGACTGACTGAGTGACTGACTGACTGGACTGACTGACTGAGACTGAATGACTGAGTGCTTGACTGATTGACTGTCAGACTGACTGACTGACTTCGCAAAAGGGAAAAATAAAAAAAAGAATTATAAAATTAGAAAAAAATATTTGCATTTAAGATTTCCTTTCCGGCTGGGATTTGAACCCTGGGCGACACTCATGGAAGCCCAACGCTCTCGCCAATATACTATCGGATCTCTGTTGATCGGTGTCTTAATTATAATAAAAACAAAAAATGCACCTTAGTAATTATTAATCTAAAATCTTTGAAATCTAAAGGTCGAATGATTAAACTGACTCAGAATTTTCTTCCGTACATAAATAATCCATATTTGCAAAAGAAAGAAATTGAAAAAAAAAAGAATCTTCAAATTAGAAGAGAAATATATACATGGAAGATTTTCGTTCCGGCCGGGACTCGAACCCAGTACCACGCGCTTGGAACCCAACGGTCTAGCCATTAGGCTATCGGAGCTCTGTCGATGGACCGACTGACTGACTGCCTGACTGACTGACTGACTGAATGACTGACTGACTGACTGACCGAGACTGACTGACTGACTGACTGAGACTGGACTGGACTGACTGACTGACTGACTGACTGAGACTGACTGACTGCTTTAGTGACTAACTGACTGCACAGGACTGACCGACTGACTGACTGACTGACTGCCTGACTGACTGACTGACTGACTGAATGACTGACTGACTGAGACTAAATGACTGACTGCTTGACTGACTGGCTGAAGGACTAACTAACTGACTGAGTGACTGACTGACTGGACTGACTGACTGAGACTGAATGACTGAGTGCTTGACTGATTGACTGTCAGACTGACTAACCTACTTCGCAAAAGGGAAAAATATAAAAAAAGAATTATAAAATTAGAAAAAAATATTTGCATTTAAGATTTCCTTTCCGGCCGGGACTCGAACCCAGTACCACGCGCTAGGAACCCAACGGTCTAGCCATTAGGCTATCGGAGCTCTGTCGATGGAAGTCTTAAATATAATAAAAACAAAAAATGCACCTTGGTAATTATTGATTCAAACACTTTGAAATTTACAGGTCGAATAATTAAACTGACTCAGAATTTTTCTCCCTACATAAATAATCAATATTCGCAAAAGAGAAAAATTAAAAAAAAAGAAGAAGAAATTTCAAATTAGAAACTAAAAGTATACATTGAAGATCTCCGGCTGGGACTCGAACCCAGGCCACTCGCTTGGAAGACCAGCGGTCTAGCCATTAGGCTATCGGAGTTCTGTCGAGCGGAGTCTTACTGCCTGACTGATACTGCCTGACTGACAGACTGACTCACTGACTGACTGATACTGACTGACTGACTCACTGACTGACCGAGACTGACTGACTAACTGCCTGACTGACTGAGACTGGACTGACTGACTGACTGACTGACTGACTGACTAACTGACTGACTGAGACTGACTGACTGACTGCTTGACTCTCTGACTGGCTATTTCACTGACTGACTGAATGACTAAATGACTGACTGACACTGACTGACTGACTGCTTGACTACCTGACTGACTGCTTGACTGACTAACTGACTGGACAGGACTGACCGACTGACTGACTGACAGACTGACTGAATAAGGATGACTGACAGACTGACTGAATAAGGCTGACTGACTGACTGACTGACAGACTGACTGAATAAGGCTGACCGACTGACTGACTGCCTGACTGACTGACTGAATGACTGAATGACTGACTGACTGAGACTAAATGACTGACTGCTTGACTGACTGGCTGAAGGACTAACTGACTGACTGAGTGACTGACTGACTGGACTGACTGACTGAGACTGAATGACTGAGTGCTTGACTGATTGACTGTCAGACTGACTGACTGACTTCGCAAAAGGGAAAAATAAAAAAAAAAGAATTATAAAATTAGAAAAAAATATTTGCATTTAAGATTTCCTTTCCGGCTGGGATTTGAACCCAGGGCGACACTCATGGAAGCCCAACGCTCTCGCCAATATACTATCGGATCTCTGTTGATCGGTGTCTTAATTATAATAAAAACAAAAAATGCACCTTAGTAATTATTGATCTAAAATCTTTGAAATCTAAAGGTCGAATGATTAAACTGACTCAGAATTTTCTTCCGTACATAAATAATCCATATTTGCAAAAGAAAGAAATTGAAAAAAAAAGAATCTTCAAATTAGAAGAGAAATATATACATGGAAGATTTTCGTTCCGGCCGGGACTCGAACCCAGTACCACGCGCTTGGAACCCAACGGTCTAGCCATTAGGCTATCGGAGCTCTGTCGATGGAAGTCTTAAATATAATAAAAACAAAAAATGCACCTTGGTAATTATTGATTCAAACACTTTGAAATTTACAGGTCGAATAATTAAACTGACTCAGAATTTTTCTCCCTACATAAATAATCAATATTCGCAAAAGAGAAAAATTAAAAAAAAGAAGAAGAAATTTCAAATTAGAAACTAAAAGTATACATTGAAGATTTTCGTTCAGGCTGGGACTCGAACCCAGGGCCACTCGCTTGGAAGCCTTACACTCTAGCTATTACTCTATGGGAGCTCTGTCGGTGGGAGTTTTAAATATAATAAAAACAAAAAATGCACCTTGGTAATTGTTTATTTAAACACTTTGAAATCTTCGTGTCGAAAAATTAAACTGACTCAGAATTTTCTTCCCTACATAAATAATCAATAATTGCAAAGGAAAGAAATTGAAAAAAAAAAGAATTTTCAAATTAGAAAAGAAATATATACATTGAAGATATTCGCTCCGGCTGGGACTCGAACCCAGGCCACTCGCTTGGAAGACCAGCGGTCTAGCCATTAGGCTATCGGAGTTCTGCCGAGCGGAGTCTTACTGCCTGAGTGATACTGCCTGACTGACAGACTGACTCACTGACTGACTGATACTGACTGACTGACTCACTGACTGACCGAGACTGACTGACTAACTGCCTGACTGACTGAGACTGGACTGACTGACTGACTGACTAACTGACTGACTAACTGACTGACTGAGACTGACTGACTGACTGCTTGACTCTCTGACTGGCTATTTCACTGACTGACTGAATGACTAAATGACTGACTGACACTGACTGACTGACTGCTTGACTACCTGACTGACTGCTTGACTGACTACCTGACTTCACAGGACTGACCGACTGACTGACTGACAGACTGACTGAATAAGGATGACTGACAGACTGACTGAATAAGGCTGACTGACTGAATGACTGAGAGACTGACTGAATAAGGCTGACCGACTGACTGACTGCCTGACTGACTGACTGACTGAATGACTGACTGACTGACTGACCGAGACTGACTGACTGACTGACTGAGACTGGACTGGACTGACTGACTGACTGACTGACTGACTGCTTTAGTGACTAACTGACTGCACAGGACTGACCGACTGACTGACTGACTGACTGCCTGACTGACTGACTGACTGAATGACTGACTGACTGAGACTAAATGACTGACTGCTTGACTGACTGGCTGAAGGACTAACTAACTGACTGAGTGACTGACTGACTGGACTGACTGACTGAGACTGAATGACTGAGTGCTTGACTGATTGACTGTCAGACTGACTAACCTACTTCGCAAAAGGGAAAAATAAAAAAAAAGAATTATAAAATTAGAAAAAAATATTTGCATTTAAGATTTCCTTTCCGGCCGGGACTCGAACCCAGTACCACGCGCTAGGAACCCAACGGTCTAGCCATTATTCTATCGGAGCTCTGTCGATGGAAGTCTTAAATATAATAAAAACAAAAATTGCACCTTGGTAATTATTGATTCAAACACTTTGAAATTTACAGGTCGAATAATTAAAGTGACTCAGAATTTTTCTCCCTACATAAATAATCAATATTCGCAAAAGAGAAAAATTAAAAAAAAAAGAAGAAGAAATTTCAAATTAGAAACTAAAAGTATACATTGAAGATCTTCGTTCAGGCTGGGACTCGAACCCAGGGCCACTCGCTTGGAAGCCTAACACTCTAGCCATTAGTCTATGGGAGCTCTGTCGGTGGGAGTTTTAAATATAATAAAAACAAAAAATGCACCTTGGTAATTGTTTATTTAAACACTTTGAAATCTTCGTGTCGAAAAATTAAACTGACTCAGAATTTTCTTCCCTACATAAATAATCAATAATTGCAAAGGAAAGAAATTGAAAAAAAAAAGAATTTTCAAATTAGAAAAGAAATATATACATTGAAGATATTCGCTCCGGCTGGGACTCGAACCCAGGCCACTCGCTTGGAAGACCAGCGGTCTAGCCATTAGGCTATCGGAGTTCTGTCGAGCGGAGTCTTACTGCCTGACTGATACTGCCTGACTGACAGACTGACTCACTGACTGACTGATACTGACTGACTGACTCACTGACTGACCGAGACTGACTGACTAACTGCCTGACTGACTGAGACTGGACTGACTGACTGACTGACTGACTAACTGACTGACTGAGACTGACTGACTGACTGCTTGACTCTCTGACTGGCTATTTCACTGACTGACTGAATGACTGACTGACACTGACTGACTGACTGCTTGACTACCTGACTGACTGCTTGACTGACTAACTGACTGGACAGGACTGACCGACTGACTGACTGACAGACTGACTGAATAAGGATGACTGACAGACTGACTGAATAAGGCTGACTGACAGACTGACTGACAGACTGACAGAATAAGGCTGACCGACTGACTGACTGCCTGACTGACTGACTGACTGAAAGACTGACTGACTGACTGACCGAGACTGACTGACTGACTGACTGAGACTGAACTGGACTGACTGACTGACTGACTGACTGAGACTGACTGACTGCTTTAGTGACTAACTGACTGCACAGGACTGACCGACTGACTGACTGACTGACTGCCTGACTGACTGACTGACTGAATGACTGACTGACTGAGACTAAATGACTGACTGCTTGACTGACTGGCTGAAGGACTAACTGACTGACTGAGTGACTGACTGACTGGACTGACTGACTGAGACTGAATGACTGAGTGCTTGACTGATTGACTGTCAGACTGACTGACTGACTTCGCAAAAGGGAAAAATAAAAAAAAAAGAATTATAAAATTAGAAAAAAATATTTGCATTTAAGATTTCCTTTCCGGCCGGGACTCGAACCCAGTACCACGCGCTAGGAACCCAACGGTCTAGCCATTAGGCTATCGGAGCTCTGTCGATGGAAGTCTTAAATATAATAAAAACAAAAAATGCACCTTGGTAATTATTGATTCAAACACTTTGAAATTTACAGGTCGAATAATTAAACTGACTCAGAATTTTTCTCCCTACATAAATAATCAATATTCGCAAAAGAGAAAAATTAAAAAAAAAAGAAGAAGAAATTTCAAATTAGAAACTAAAAGTATACATTGAAGATTTTCGTTCAGGCTGGGACTCGAACGCAGGGCCACTCGCTTGGAAGCCTAACACTCTAGCCATTAGTCTATGGGAGCTCTGTCGGTGGGAGTTTTAAATATAATAAAAACAAAAAATGCACCTTGGTAATTGTTTATTTAAACACTTTGAAATCTTCGTGTCGAAAAATTAAACTGACTCAGAATTTTCTTCCCTACATAAATAATCAATAATTGCAAAGGAAAGAAATTGAAAAAAAAAAAAATTTCAAATTAGAAAAGAAATATATACATTGAAGATATTCGCTCCGGCTGGGACTCGAACCCAGGCCACTCGCTTGGAAGACCAGCGGTCTAGCCATTAGGCTATCGGAGTTCTGTCGAGCGGAGTCTTACTGCCTGACTGATACTGCCTGACTGACAGACTGACTCACTGACTGACTGTTACTGACTGACTGACTCACTGACTGACCGAGACTGACTGACTAACTGCCTGACTGACTGAGACTGGACTGACTGACTGACTGACTGACTGACTAACAGACTGACTGAGACTGACTGACTGACTGCTTGACTCTCTGATTGGCTATTTCACTGACTGACTGAATGACTAAATGACTGACTGACACTGACTGACTGACTGCTTGACTACCTGACTGACTGCTTGACTGACTAACTGACTGGACAGGACTGACCGACTGACTGACTGACAGACTGACTGAATAAGGATGACTGACAGACTGACTGAATAAGGCTGACTGACTGACTGCCTGACTGAATAAGGCTGACCGACTGACTGACTGCCTCACTGACTGACTGACTGAATGACTGACTGACTGACTGACCGAGACTGACTGACTGAGACTGGACTGGACTGACTGACTGACTGACTGACTGAGACTGACTGACTGCTTTAGTGACTAACTGACTGCACAGGACTGACCGACTGACTGACTGACTGACTGCCTGACTGACTGACTGACTGAATGACTGACTGACTGAGACTAAATGACTGACTGCTTGACTGACTGGCTGAAGGACTAACTGACTGACTGAGTGACTGACTGACTGGACTGACTGACTGAGACTGAATGACTGTGTGCTTGACTGATTGACTGTCAGACTGACTGACTGACTTCGCAAAAGGGAAAAATAAAAAAAAAGAATTATAAAATTAGAAAAAAATATTTGCATTTAAGATTTCCTTTCCGGCCGGGACTCGAACCCAGTACCACGCGCTAGGAACCCAACGGTCTAGCCATTATTCTATCGGAGCTCTGTCGATGGAAGTCTTAAATATAATAAAAACAAAAATTGCACCTTGGTAATTATTGATTCAAACACTTTGAAATTTACAGGTCGAATAATTAAACTGACTCAGAATTTTTCTCCCTACATAAATAATCAATATTCGCAAAAGAGAAAAATTAAAAAAAAAAAGAAGAAGAAATTTCAAATTAGAAACTAAAAGTATACATTGAAGCTCTTCGTTCAGGCTGGGACTCGAACCCAGGGCCACTCGCTTGGAAGCCTAACACTCTAGCCATTAGTCTATGGGAGCTCTGTCGGTGGGAGTTTTAAATATAATAAAAACAAAAAATGCACCTTGGTAATTGTTTATTTAAACACTTTGAAATCTTAGTGTCGAAAAATTAAACTGACTCAGAATTTTCTTCCCTACATAAATAATCAATAATTGCAAAGGAAAGAAATTGAAAAAAAAAAAGAATTTTCAAATTAGAAAAGAAATATATACATTGAAGATATTCGCTCCGGCTGGGACTCGAACCCAGGCCACTCGCTTGGAAGACCAGCGGTCTAGCCATTAGGCTATCGGAGTTCTGTCGAGCGGAGTCTTACTGCCTGACTGATACTGCCTGACTGACAGACTGACTCACTGACTGACTGATACTGACTGACTGACTCACTGACTGACCGAGACTGACTGACTAACTGCCTGACTGACTGAGACTGGACTGACTGACTGACTGACTGACTAACTGACTGACTGAGACTGACTGACTGACTGCTTGACTCTCTGACTGGCTATTTCACTGACTGACTGAATGACTGACTGACACTGACTGACTGACTGCTTGACTACCTGACTGACTGCTTGACTGACTAACTGACTGGACAGGACTGACCGACTGACTGACTGACAGACTGACTGAATAAGGATGACTGACAGACTGACTGAATAAGGCTGACTGACAGACTGACTGACAGACTGACTGAATAAGGCTGACCGACTGACTAACTGCCTGACTGACTGACTGACTGAATGACTGACTGACTGACTGACCGAGACTGACTGACTGACTGACTGAGACTGAACTGGACTGACTGACTGACTGACTGACTGAGACTGACTGACTGCTTTAGTGACTAACTGACTGCACAGGACTGACCGACTGACTGACTGACTGACTGCCTGACTGACTGACTGACTGAATGACTGACTGACTGAGACTAAATGACTGACTGCTTGACTGACTGGCTGAAGGACTAACTGACTGACTGAGTGACTGACTGACTGGACTGACTGACTGAGACTGAATGACTGAGTGCTTGACTGATTGACTGTCAGACTGACTGACTGACTTCGCAAAAGGGAAAAATAAAAAAAAAAGAATTATAAAATTAGAAAAAAATATTTGCATTTAAGATTTCCTTTCCGGCCGGGACTCGAACCCAGTACCACGCGCTAGGAACCCAACGGTCTAGCCATTAGGCTATCGGAGCTCTGTCGATGGAAGTCTTAAATATAATAAAAACAAAAAATGCACCTTGGTAATTATTGATTCAAACACTTTGAAATTTACAGGTCGAATAATTAAACTGACTCAGAATTTTTCTCCCTACATAAATAATCAATATTCGCAAAAGAGAAAAATTAAAAAAAAAGAAGAAGAAATTTCAAATTAGAAACTAAAAGTATACATTGAAGATTTTCGTTCAGGCTGGGACTCGAACCCAGGGCCACTCGCTTGGAAGCCTAACACTCTAGCCATTAGTCTATGGGAGCTCTGTCGGTGGGAGTTTTAAATATAATAAAAACAAAAAATGCACCTTGGTAATTGTTTATTTAAACACTTTGAAATCTTCGTGTCGAAAAATTAAACTGACTCAGAATTTTCTTCCCTACATAAATAATCAATAATTGCAAAGGAAAGAAATTGAAAAAAAAAAGAATTTTCAAATTAGAAAAGAAATATATACATTGAAGATATTCGCTCCGGCTGGGACTCGAACCCAGGCCACTCGCTTGGAAGACCAGCGGTCTAGCCATTAGGCTATCGGAGTTCTGTCGAGCGGAGTCTTACTGCCTGACTGATACTGCCTGACTGACAGACTGACTCACTGACTGACTGATACTGACTGACTGACTCACTGACTGACCGAGACTGACTGACTAACTGCCTGACTGACTGAGACTGGACTGACTGACTGACTGACTGACTGACTGACTAACAGACTGACTGAGACTGACTGACTGACTGCTTGACTCTCTGATTGGCTATTTCACTGACTGACTGAATGACTAAATGACTGACTGACACTGACTGACTGACTGCTTGACTACCTGACTGACTGCTTGACTGACTAACTGACTGGACAGGACTGACCGACTGACTGACTGACAGACTGACTGAATAAGGATGACTGACAGACTGACTGAATAAGGCTGACTGACTGACTGCCTGACTGAATAAGGCTGACCGACTGACTGACTGCCTCACTGACTGACTGACTGAATGACTGACTGACTGACTGACCGAGACTGACTGACTGAGACTGGACTGGACTGACTGACTGACTGACTGACTGAGACTGACTGACTGCTTTAGTGACTAACTGACTGCACAGGACTGACCGACTGACTGACTGACTGACTGCCTGACTGACTGACTGACTGAATGACTGACTGACTGAGACTAAATGACTGACTGCTTGACTGACTGGCTGAAGGACTAACTGACTGACTGAGTGACTGACTGACTGGACTGACTGACTGAGACTGAATGACTGTGTGCTTGACTGATTGACTGTCAGACTGACTGACTGACTTCGCAAAAGGGAAAAATAAAAAAAAAAGAATTATAAAATTAGAAAAAAATATTTGCATTTAAGATTTCCTTTCCGGCCGGGACTCGAACCCAGTACCACGCGCTAGGAACCCAACGGTCTAGCCATTATTCTATCGGAGCTCTGTCGATGGAAGTCTTAAATATAATAAAAACAAAAATTGCACCTTGGTAATTATTGATTCAAACACTTTGAAATTTACAGGTCGAATAATTAAACTGACTCAGAATTTTTCTCCCTACATAAATAATCAATATTCGCAAAAGAGAAAAATTAAAAAAAAAAAGAAGAAGAAATTTCAAATTAGAAACTAAAAGTATACATTGAAGCTCTTCGTTCAGGCTGGGACTCGAACCCAGGGCCACTCGCTTGGAAGCCTAACACTCTAGCCATTAGTCTATGGGAGCTCTGTCGGTGGGAGTTTTAAATATAATAAAAACAAAAAATGCACCTTGGTAATTGTTTATTTAAACACTTTGAAATCTTCGTGTCGAAAAATTAAACTGACTCAGAATTTTCTTCCCTACATAAATAATCAATAATTGCAAAGGAAAGAAATTGAAAAAAAAAAGAATTTTCAAATTAGAAAAGAAATATATACATTGAAGATATTCGCTCCGGCTGGGACTCGAACCCAGGCCACTCGCTTGGAAGACCAGCGGTCTAGCCATTAGGCTATCGGAGTTCTGTCGAGCGGAGTCTTACTGCCTGACTGATACTGCCTCACTGACAGACTGACTCACTGACTGACTGATACTGACTGACTGACTCACTGACTGACCGAGACTGACTGACTAACTGCCTGACTGACTGAGACTGGACTGACTGACTGACTGACTGACTAACTGACTGACTGAGACTGACTGACTGACTGCTTGACTCTCTGACTGGCTATTTCACTGACTGACTGAATGACTGACTGACACTGACTGACTGACTGCTTGACTACCTGACTGACTGCTTGACTGACTAACTGACTGGACAGGACTGACCGACTGACTGACTGACAGACTGACTGAATAAGGATGACTGACAGACTGACTGAATAAGGCTGACTGACAGACTGACTGACAGACTGACTGAATAAGGCTGACCGACTGACTGACTGCCTGACTGACTGACTGACTGAATGACTGACTGACTGACTGACCGAGACTGACTGACTGACTGACTGAGACTGAACTGGACTGACTGACTGACTGACTGACTGACTGAGACTGACTGACTGCTTTAGTGACTAACTGACTGCACAGGACTGACCGACTGACTGACTGACTGACTGCCTGACTGACTGACTGACTGAATGACTGACTGACTGAGACTAAATGACTGACTGCTTGACTGACTGGCTGAAGGACTAACTGACTGACTGAGTGACTGACTGACTGGACTGACTGACTGAGACTGAATGACTGAGTGCTTGACTGATTGACTGTCAGACTGACTGACTGACTTCGCAAAAGGGAAAAATAAAAAAAAAAGAATTATAAAATTAGAAAAAAATATTTGCATTTAAGATTTCCTTTCCGGCCGGGACTCGAACCCAGTACCACGCGCTAGGAACCCAACGGTCTAGCCATTAGGCTATCGGAGCTCTGTCGATGGAAGTCTTAAATATAATAAAAACAAAAAATGCACCTTGGTAATTATTGATTCAAACACTTTGAAATTTACAGGTCGAATAATTAAACTGACTCAGAATTTTTCTCCCTACATAAATAATCAATATTCGCAAAAGAGAAAAATTAAAAAAAAAAAGAAGAAGAAATTTCAAATTAGAAACTAAAAGTATACATTGAAGATATTCGCTCCGGCTGGGACTCGAACCCAGGCCACTCGCTTGGAAGACCAGCGGTCTAGCCATTAGGCTATCGGAGTTCTGTCGAGCGGAGTCTTACTGCCTGACTGATACTGCCTGACTGACAGACTGACTCACTGACTGACTGATACTGACTGACTGACTCACTGACTGACCGAGACTGACTGACTAACTGCCTGACTGACTGAGACTGGACTGACTGACTGACTGACTGACTGACTGACTAACAGACTGACTGAGACTGACTGACTGACTGCTTGACTCTCTGATTGGCTATTTCACTGACTGACTGAATGACTAAATGACTGACTGACACTGACTGACTGACTGCTTGACTACCTGACTGACTGCTTGACTGACTAACTGACTGGACAGGACTGACCGACTGACTGACTGACAGACTGACTGAATAAGGATGACTGACAGACTGACTGAATAAGGCTGACTGACTGACTGCCTGACTGAATAAGGCTGACCGACTGACTGACTGCCTCACTGACTGACTGACTGAATGACTGACTGACTGACTGACCGAGACTGACTGACTGAGACTGGACTGACTGACTGACTGACTGACTGAGACTGACTGACTGCTTTAGTGACTAACTGACTGCACAGGACTGACCGACTGACTGACTGACTGACTGCCTGACTGACTGACTGACTGAATGACTGACTGACTGAGACTAAATGACTGACTGCTTGACTGACTGGCTGAAGGACTAACTGACTGACTGAGTGACTGACTGACTGGACTGACTGACTGAGACTGAATGACTGTGTGCTTGACTGATTGACTGTCAGACTGACTGACTGACTTCGCAAAAGGGAAAAATAAAAAAAAAGAATTATAAAATTAGAAAAAAATATTTGCATTTAAGATTTCCTTTCCGGCCGGGACTCGAACCCAGTACCACGCGCTAGGAACCCAACGGTCTAGCCATTAGGCTATCGGAGCTCTGTCGATGGAAGTCTTAAATATAATAAAAACAAAAAATGCACCTTGGTAATTATTGATTCAAACACTTTGAAATTTACAGGTCGAATAATTAAACTGACTCAGAATTTTTCTCCCTACATAAATAATCAATATTCGCAAAAGAGAAAAATTAAAAAAAAAGAAGAAGAAATTTCAAATTAGAAACTAAAAGTATACATTGAAGATTTTCGTTCAGGCTGGGACTCGAACCCAGGGCCACTCGCTTGGAAGCCTAACACTCTAGCCATTAGTCTATGGGAGCTCTGTCGGTGGGAGTTTTAAATATAATAAAAACAAAAAATGCACCTTGGTAATTGTTTATTTAAACACTTTGAAATCTTGTTGTCGAAAAATTAAACTGACTCAGAATTTTCTTCCCTACATAAATAATCAATAATTGCAAAGGAAAGAAATTGAAAAAAAAAAGAATTTCCAAATTAGAAAAGAAATATATACATTGAAGATATTCGCTCCGGCTGGGACTCGAACCCAGGCCACTCGCTTGGAAGACCAGCGGTCTAGCCATTAGGCTATCGGAGTTCTGTCGAGCGGAGTCTTACTGCCTGACTGATACTGCCTGACTGACAGACTGACTCACTGACTGACTGATACTGACTGACTGACTCACTGACTGACCGAGACTGACTGAGACTGGACTGACTGACTGACTGACTGACTGACAGACTAACTGACTGACTGAGACTGACTGACTGACTGCTTGACTCTCTGACTGGCTATTTCACTGACTGACTGAATGACTAAATGACTGACTGACACTGACTGACTGACCGCTTGACTACCTGACTGACTGCTTGACTGACTAACTGACTGGACAGGACTGACCGACTGACTGACTGACAGACTGACTGAATAAGGCTGACTGACTGACTGACTGACAGACTGACTGAATAAGGCTGACCGACTGACTGACTGCCTGACTGACTGACTGACTGAATGACTGACTGACTGACTGACCGAGACTGACTGACTGACTGACTGAGACTGGACTGGACTGACTGACTGACTGAGACTGACTGACTGCTTTAGTGACTAACTGACTGCACAGGACTGACCGACTGACTGACTGACTGACTGCCTGACTGACTGACTGACTGAATGACTGACTGACTGAGACTAAATGACTGACTGCTTGACTGACTGGCTGAAGGACTAACTGACTGACTGAGTGACTGACTGACTGGACTGACTGACTGAGACTGAATGACTGAGTGCTTGACTGATTGACTGTCAGACTGACTGACTGACTTCGCAAAAGGGGAAAAAAAAAGAATTATAAAATTAGAAAAAAATATTTGCATTTAAGATTTCCTTTCCGGCCGGGACTCGAACCCAGTACCACGCGCTAGGAACCCAACGGTCTAACCATTAGGCTATCGGAGCTCTGTCGATGGAAGTCTTAAATATAATAAAAACAAAAAATGCACCTTGGTAATTATTGATTCAAACACTTTGAAATTTACAGGTCGAATAATTAAACTGACTCAGAATTTTTCTCCCTACATAAATAATCAATATTCGCAAAAGAGAAAAATTAAAAAAAAAGAAGAAGAAATTTCAAATTAGAAACTAAAAGTATACATTGAAGATTTTCGTTCAGGCTGGGACTCGAACCCAGGGCCACTCGCTTGGAAGCCTAACACTCTAGCCATTAGTCTATGGGAGCTCTGTCGGTGGGAGTTTTAAATATAATAAAAACAAAAAATGCACCTTGGTAATTGTTTATTTAAACACTTTGAAATCTTCGTGTCGAAAAATTAAACTGACTCAGAATTTTCTTCCCTACATAAATAATCAATAATTGCAAAGGAAAGAAATTGAAAAAAAAAAGAATTTTCAAATTAGAAAAGAAATATATACATTGAAGATATTCGCTCCGGCTGGGACTCGAACCCAGGCCACTCGCTTGGAAGACCAGCGGTCTAGCCATTAGGCTATCGGAGTTCTGTCGAGCGGAGTCTTACTGCCTGACTGATACTGCCTGACTGACAGACTGACTCACTGACTGACTGATACTGACTGACTGACTCACTGACTGACCGAGACTGACTGACTAACTGCCTGACTGACTGAGACTGGACTGACTGACTGACTGACTGACTGACTGACTAACTGACTGACTGAGACTGACTGACTGACTGCTTGACTCTCTGACTGGCTATTTCACTGACTGACTGAATGACTAAATGACTGACTGACACTGACTGACAGACTGCTTGACTACCTGACTGACTGCTTGACTGACTAACTGACTGGACAGGACTGACCGACTGACTGACTGACAGACTGACTGAATAAGGCTGACCGACTGACTGACTGCCTGACTGACTGACTGACTGAATGACTGACTGACTGACTGACCGAGACTGACTGACTGACTGACTGAGACTGGACTGGACTGACTGACTGACTGACTGACTGAGACTGACTGACTGCTTTAGTGACTAACTGACTGCACAGGACTGACCAACTGACTGACTGACTGACTGCCTGACTGACTGACTGACTGAATGACTGACTGACTGAGACTAAATGACTGACTGCTTGACTGACTGGCTGAAGGACTAACTGACTGACTGAGTGACTGACTGACTGGACTGACTGACTGAGACTGAATGACTGAGTGCTTGACTGATTGACTGTCAGACTGACTGACTGACTTCGCAAAAGGGAAAAATAAAAAAAAAGAATTATAAAATTAGAAAAAAATATTTGCATTTAAGATTTCCTTTCCGGCTGGGATTTGAACCCAGGGCGACACTCATGGAAGCCCAACGCTCTCGCCAATATACTATCGGATCTCTGTTGATCGGTGTCTTAATTATAATAAAAATATAAAATGCACCTTAGTAATTATTGATCTAAAATCTTTGAAATCTAAAGGTCGAATGATTAAACTGACTCAGAATTTTCTTCCGTACATAAATAATCCATATTTGCAAAAGAAAGAAATTGAAAAAAAAAGAATCTTCAAATTAGAAGAGAAATATATACATGGAAGATTTTCGTTCCGGCCGGGACTCGAACCCAGTACCACGCGCTTGGAACCTAACGGTCTAGCCATTAGGCTATCGGAATTCTGTCGAGCGGAGTCTTACTGCCTGACTGATACTGCCTGACTGACAGACTGACTCACTGACTGACTGATACTGAATGACTGACTCACTGACTGACCGAGACTGACTGACTAACTGCCTGACTGACTGAGACTGGACTGACTGACTGACTGACTGACTGACTGACTAACAGACTGACTGAGACTGACTGACTGACTGCTTGACTCTCTGACTGGCTATTTCACTGACTGACTGAATGACTAAATGACTGACTGACACTGACTGACTGACTGCTTGACTACCTGACTGACTGCTTGACTGACTAACTGACTGGACAGGACTGACCGACTGACTGACTGACAGACTGACTGAATAAGGATGACTGACAGACTGACTGAATAAGGCTGACCGACTGACTGACTGCCTGACTGACTGACTGACTGAATGACTGACTGACTGACTGACCGAGACTGACTGACTGACTGAGACTGGACTGGACTGACTGACTGACTGACTGACTGACTGAGACTGACTGACTGCTTTAGTGACTAACTGACTGCACAGGACTGACCGACTGACTGACTGACTGCCTGACTGACTGACTGACTGAATGACTGACTGACTGAGACTAAATGACTGACTGCTTGACTGACTGGCTGAAGGACTAACTGACTGACTGAGTGACTGACTGACTGGACTGACTGACTGAGACTGAATGACTGAGTGCTTGACTGATTGACTGTCAGACTGACTGACTGACTTCGCAAAAGGGAAAAATATAAAAAAAAAGAATTATAAAATTAGAAAAAAATATTTGCATTTAAGATTTCCTTCCCGGCGGGGATTTGAACCCAGGGCGACACTCATGGAAGCCCAACGCTCTCGCCAATATACTATAGGATCTCTGTTGATCGGTGTCTTAATTATAATAAAAACAAAAAATGCACCTTAGTAATTATTGATCTAAAATCTTTGAAATCTAAAGGTCGAATGATTAAACTGACTCAGAATTTTCTTCCGTACATAAATAATCCATATTTGCAAAAGAAAGAAATTGAAAAAAAAAAGAATTTCCAAATTAGAAAAGAAATATATACATTGAAGATATTCGCTCCGGCTGGGACTCGAACCCAGGCCACTCGCTTGGAAGACCAGCGGTCTTGCCATTAGGCTATCGGAGTTCTGTCGAGCGGAGTCTTACTGCCTGACTGATACTGCCTGACTGACAGACTGACTCACTGACTGACTGATACTGACTGACTGACTCACTGACTGACCGAGACTGACTGACTAACTGCCTGACTGACTGAGACTGGACTGACTGACTGACTGACTGACTGACTAACTGACTGACTGAGACTGACTGACTGACTGCTTGACTCTCTGACTGGCTATTTCACTGACTGACTGAATGACTAAATGACTGACTGACACTGACTGACTGACTGCTTGACTACCTGACTGACTGCTTGACTGACTAACTGACTGGACAGGACTGACCGACTGACTGACTGACAGACTGACTGAATAAGGATGACTGACAGACTGACTGAATAATGCTGACTGACTGACTGACTGACAGACTGACTGAATAAGGCTGACCGACTGACTGACTGCCTGACTGACTGAATGACTGACTGACTGACTGACCGAGACTGACTGACTGACTGACTGAGACTGGACTGGACTGACTGACTGACTGACTGACTGAGACTGACTGACTGCTTTAGTGACTAACTGACTGCACAGGACTGACCGACTGACTGAATGACTGACTGACTGAGACTAAATGACTGACTGCTTGACTGACTGGCTGAAGGACTAACTGACTGACTGACTGACTGGACTGACTGACTGAGACTGAATGACTGAGTGCTTGACTGATTGACTGTCAGACTGACTGACTGACTTCGCAAAAGGGGAAAAAAAAAAGAATTATAAAATTAGAAAAAAATATTTGCATTTAAGATTTCCTTTCCGGCCGGGACTCGAACCCAGTACCACGCGCTAGGAACCCAACGGTCTAGCCATTAGGCTATCGGAGCTCTGTCGATGGAAGTCTTAAATATAATAAAAACAAAAAATGCACCTTGGTAATTATTGATTCAAACACTTTGAAATTTACAGGTCGAATAATTAAACTGACTCAGAATTTTTCTCCCTACATAAATAATCAATATTCGCAAAAGAGAAAAATTAAAAAAAAAAGAAGAAGAAATTTCAAATTAGAAACTAAAAGTATACATTGAAGATTTTCGTTCAGGCTGGGACTCGAACCCAGGGCCACTCGCTTGGAAGCCTAACACTCTAGCCATTAGTCTATGGGAGCTCTGTCGGTGGGAGTTTTAAATATAATAAAAACAAAAAATGCACCTTGGTAATTGTTTATTTAAACACTTTGAAATCTTTGTGTCGAAAAATTAAACTGACTCAGAATTTTCTTCCCTACATAAATAATCAATAATTGCAAAGGAAAGAAATTGAAAAAAAAAAAGAATTTTCAAATTAGAAAAGAAATATATACATTGAAGATATTCGCTCCGGCTGGGACTCGAACCCAGGCCACTCGCTTGGAAGACCAGCGGTCTAGCCATTAGGCTATCGGAGTTCTGTCGAGCGGAGTCTTACTGCCTGACTGATACTGCCTGACTGACAGACTGACTCACTGACTGACTGATACTGACTGACTGACTCACTGACTGACCGAGACTGACTGACTAACTGCCTGACTGACTGAGACTGGACTGACTGACTGACTGACTGACTGACTGACTGACTAACTGACTGACTGAGACTGACTGACTGACTGCTTGACTCTCTGACTGGCTATTTCACTGACTGACTAAATGACTAAATGACTGACTGACACTGACTGACTAAATGACTAAATGACTGACTGACTGCTTGACTACCTGACTGACTGCTTGACTGACTAACTGACTGGACAGGACTGACCGACTGACTGACTGACAGACTGACTGAATAAGGCTGACCGACTGACTGACTGCCTGACTGACTGACTGACTGAATGACTGACTGACTGACTGACCGAGACTGATTGACTGACTGACTGAGACTGGACTGGACTGACTGACTGACAGAGACTGACTGACTGCTTTAGTGACTAACTGACTGCACAGGACTGACCAACTGACTGACTGACTGACTGCCTGACTGACTGACTGACTGAATGACTGACTGACTGAGACTAAATGACTGACTGAATGACTGACTGGCTGAAGGACTAACTGACTGACTGAGTGACTGACTGACTGGACTGACTGACTGAGACTGAATGACTGAGTGCTTGACTGATTGACTGTCAGACTGACTGACTGACTTCGCAAAAGGGAAAAATAAAAAAAAAGAATTATAAAATTAGAAAAAAATATTTGCATTTAAGATTTCCTTTCCGGCTGGGATTTGAACCCAGGGCGACACTCATGGAAGCCCATCGCTCTCGCCAATATACTATCGGATTTCTGTTGATCGGTGTCTTAATTATAATAAAAATATAAAATGCACCTTAGTAATTATTGATCTAAAATCTTTGAAATCTAAAGGTCGAATGATTAAACTGACTCAGAATTTTCTTCCGTACATAAATAATCCATATTTGCAAAAGAAAGAAATTGAAAAAAAAAGAATCTTCAAATTAGAAGAGAAATATATACATGGAAGATTTTCGTTCCGGCCGGGACTCGAACCCAGTACCACGCGCTTGGACCCTAACGGTCTAGCCATTAGGCTATCGGAATTCTGTCGAGCGGAGTCTTACTGCCTGACTGATACTGCCTGACTGACAGACTGACTCACTGACTGACTGATACTGACTGACTGACTCACTGACTGACCGAGACTGACTGACTAACTGCCTGACTGACTGAGACTGGACTGACTGACTGACTGACTGACTGACTGACTAACTGACTGACTGAGACTGACTGACTGACTGCTTGACTCTCTGATTGGCTATTTCACTGACTGACTGAATGACTAAATGACTGACTGACACTGACTGACTGACTGCTTGACTACCTGACTGACTGCTTGACTGACTAACTGACTGGACAGGACTGACCGACTGACTGACTGACAGACTGACTGAATAAGGATGACTGACAGACTGACTGAATAAGGCTGACTGACTGACAGACTGACTGAATAAGGCTGACCGACTGACTGACTGCCTCACTGACTGACTGACTGAATGACTGACTGACTGACTGACCGAGACTGACTGACTGACTGACTGAGACTGGACTGGACTGACTGACTGACTGACTGACTGAGACTGACTGACTGCTTTAGTGACTAACTGACTGCACAGGACTGACCGACTGACTGACTGACTGACTGCTTGACTGACTGACTGACTGAATGACTGACTGACTGAGACTAAATGACTGACTGCTTGACTGACTGGCTGAAGGACTAAATGACTGACTGAGTGACTGACTGACTGGACTGACTGACTGAGACTGAATGACTGAGTGCTTGACTGATTGACTGTCAGACTGACTGACTGAATTCGCAAAAGGGAAAAATAAAAAAAAAAGAATTATAAAATTAGAAAAAAATATTTGCATTTAAGATTTCCTTTCCGGCCGGGACTCGAACCCAGTACCACGCGCTAGGAACCCAACGGTCTAGCCATTAGGCTATCGGAGCTCTGTCGATGGAAGTCTTAAATATAATAAAAACAAAAAATGCACCTTGGTAATTATTGATTCAAACACTTTGAAATTTACAGGTCGAATAATTAAACTGACTCAGAATTTTTCTCCCTACATAAATAATCAACATTCGCAAAAGAGAAAAATTTAAAAAAAAAGAAGAAGAAATTTCAAATTAGAAACTAAAAGTATACATTGAAGATTTTCGTTCAGGCTGGGACTCGAACCCAGGGCCACTCGCTTGGAAGCCTAACACTCTAGCCATTAGTCGACGGGAGCTCTGTCGGTGGGAGTTTTAAATATAATAAAAACAAAAAATGCACCTTGGTAATTGTTTATTTAAACACTTTGAAATCTTCGTGTCGAAAAATTAAACTGACTCAGAATTTTCTTCCCTACATAAATAATCAATAATTGCAAAGGAAAGAAATTGAAAAAAAAAGAATTTTCAAATTAGAAAAGAAATATATACATTGAAGATATTCGCTCCGGCTGGGACACGAACCCAGGCCACTCGCTTGGAAGACCAGCGGTCTAGCCATTAGGCTATCGGAGTTCTGTCGAGCGGAGTTTTACTGCCTGACTGATACTGCCTGACTGACAGACTGACTCACTGACTGACTGATACTGACTGACTGACTCACTGACTGACCGAGACTGACTGACTAACTGCCTGACTGACTGAGACTGGACTGACTGACTGACTGACTGACTGACTGACTAACTGACTGACTGAGACTGACTGACTGACTGCTTGACTCTCTGACTGGCTATTTCACTGACTGACTGAATGACTAAATGACTGACTGACACTGACTGACTGACTGCTTGAATACCTGACTGACTGCTTGACTGACTGACTGACAGACTGACTGAATAAGGATGACTGACAGACTGACTGAATAAGGCTGACTGACTGACTGACTGACAGACTGACTGAATAAGGCTGACCGACTGACTGACTGCCTGACTGACTGACTGACTGACTGACTGACTGACTGACCGAGACTGACTGACTGACTGACTGAGACTGGACTGGACTGACTGACTGACTGAGACTGACTGAATGCTTTAGTGACTAACTGACTGCACAGGACTGACCGACTGACTGACTGACTGCCTGACTGACTGACTGACTGAGACTAAATGACTGACTCTTGACTGACTGGCTGAAGGACTAACTGACTGACTGAGTGACTGACTGACTGGACTGACTGACTGAGACTGAATGACTGAGTGCTTGACTGATTGACTGTCAGACTGACTGACTGACTTCGCAAAAGGGAAAAATAAAAAAAAAAGAATTATAAAATTAGAAAAAAATATTTGCATTTAAGATTTCCTTTCCGGCCGGGACTCGAACCCAGTACCACGCGCTAGGAACCCAACGGTCTAGCCATTAGGCTATCGGAGCTCTGTCGATGGAAGTCTTAAATATAATAAAAACAAAAAATGCACCTTGGTAATTATTGATTCAAACACTTTGAAATTTACAGGTCGAATAATTAAACTGACTCAGAATTTTTCTCCCTACATAAATAATCAATATTCGCAAAAGAGAAAAAATAAAAAAAAAAGAAGAAGAAATTTCAAATTAGAAACTAAAAGTATACATTGAAGATTTTCGTTCTGGCTGGGACTCGAACCCAGGGCCACTCGCTTGGAAGCCTAACACTCTAGCCATTAGTCTATGGGAGCTCTGTCGGTGGGAGTTTTAAATATAATAAAAACAAAAAATGCACCTTGGTAATTGTTTATTTAAACACTTTGAAATCTTCGTGTCGAAAAATTAAACTGACTCAGAATTTTCTTCCCTACATAAATAATCAATAATTGCAAAGGAAAGAAATTGAAAAAAAAAAGAATTTTCAAATTAGAAAAGAAATATATACATTGAAGATATTCGCTCCGGTTGGGACTCGAACCCAGGCCACACGCTTGGAAGACCAGCGGTCTAGCCATTAGGCTATCGGAGTTCTGTCGAGCGGAGTCTTACTGCCTGACTGATACTGCCTGACTGACAGACTGACTCACTGACTGATTGATACTGACTGACTGACTCACTGACTGACCGAGACTGACTGACTAACTGCCTGACTGACTGAGACTGGACTGACGGACTGACTGACTGACTGACTGACTAACAGACTGACTGAGACTGACTGACTGCTTGACTCTCTGACTGGCTATTTCACTGACTGACTGAATGACTAAATGACTGACTGACACTGACTGACTGACTGCTTGACTACCTGACTGACTGCTTGACTGACTAACTGACTGGACAGGACTGACCGACTGACTGACTGACAGACTGACTGAATAAGGATGACTGACAGACTGACTGAATAAGGCTGACTGACTGACTGACTGACAGACTGACTGAATAAGGCTGACCGACTGACTGACTGCCTCACTGACTGAATGACTGACTGACTGACTGACCGAGACTGACTGACTGACTGACTGAGACTGGACTGGACTGACTGACTGACTGACTGACTGAGACTGACTGACTGCTTTAGTGACTAACTGACTGCACAGGACTGACCGACTGACTGACTGACTGCCTGACTGACTGACTGACTGAATGACTGACTGACTGAGACTAAATGACTGACTGCTTGACTGACTGGCTGAAGGACTAACTGACTGACTGAGTGACTGACTGACTGGACTGACTGACTGAGACTGAATGACTGAGTGCTTGACTGATTGACTGTCAGACTGACTGACTGACTTCGCAAAAGGGAAAAATAAAAAAAAAAGAATTATAAAATTAGAAAAAAATATTTGCATTTAAGATTTCCTTTCCGGCCGGGACTCGAACCCAGTACCACGCGCTAGGAACCCAACGGTCTAGCCATTAGGCTATCGGAGCTCTGTCGATGGAAGTCTTAAATATAATAAAAACAAAAAATGCACCTTGGTAATTATTGATTCAAACACTTTGAAATTTACAGTTCCAATAATTAAACTGAATCAGAATTTTTCTCCCTACATAAATAATCAACATTCGCAAAAGAGAAAAATTAAAAAAAAAAAGAAGAAGAAATTTCAAATTAGAAACTAAAAGTATACATTGAAGATTTTCGTTCAGGCTGGGACTCGAACCCAGGGCCACTCGCTTGGAAGCCTAACACTCTAGCCATTAGTCTATGGGAGCTCTGTCGGTGGGAGTTTTAAATATAATAAAAACAAAAAATGCACCTTGGTAATTGTTTATTTAAACACTTTGAAATCTTCGTGTCGAAAAATTAAACTGACTCAGAATTTTCTTCCCTACATAAATAATCAATAATTGCAAAGGAAAGAAATTGAAAAAAAAAAGAGTTTTCAAATTAGAAAAGAAATATATACATTGAAGATATTCGCTCCGGCTGGGACTCGAACCCAGGCCACTCGCTTGGAAGACCAGCGGTCTAGCCATTAGGCTATCGGAGTTCTGTCGAGCGGAGTCTTACTGCCTGAGTGATACTGCCTGACTGACAGACTGACTCACTGACTGACTGATACTGACTGACTGACTCACTGACTGACCGAGACTGACTGACTAACTGCCTGACTGACTGAGACTGGACTGACTGACTGACTGACTGACTGACTGACTAACTGACTGACTGAGACTGACTGACTGACTGCTTGACTCTCTGACTGGCTATTTCACTGACTGACTGAATGACTAAATGACTGACTGACACTGACTGACTGACTGCTTGACTACCTGACTGACTGCTTGACTGACTAACTGACTGGACAGGACTGACCGACTGACTGACTGACAGACTGACTGAATAAGGATGACTGACAGACTGACTGAATAAGGCTGACTGACTGACTGACTGAATAAGGCTGACTGACTGACTGACTGACAGACTGACTGAATAAGGCTGACCGACTGACTGACTGCCTGACTGACTGACTGACTGAATGACTGACTGACTGACTGACCGAGACTGACTGACTGACTGACTGACTGAGACTGACTGACTGCTTTAGTGACTAACTGACTGCACAGGACTGACCGACTGACTGACTGACTGACTGCCTGACTGACTGACTGACTGAATGACTGACTGACTGAGACTAAATGACTGACTGCTTGACTGACTGGCTGAAGGACTGACTGACTGACTGAGTGACTGACTGACTGGACTGACTGACTGAGACTGAATGACTGAGTGCTTGACTGATTGACTGTCAGACTGACTGACTGACTTCGCAAAAGGGAAAAATAAAAAAAAAAAGAATTATAAAATTAGAAAAAAATATTTGCATTTAAGATTTCCTTTCCGGCCGGGACTCGAACCCAGTACCACGCGCTAGGAACCCAACGGCCTAGCCATTAGGCTATCGGAGCTCTGTCGATGGAAGTCTTAAATATAATAAAAACAAAAAATGCACCTTGGTAATTATTGATTCAAACACTTTGAAATTTACAGGTCGAATAATTAAACTGACTCAGAATTTTTCTCCCTACATAAATAATCAATATTCGCAAAAGAGAAAAATTAAAAAAAAAGAAGAAGAAATTTCAAATTAGAAACTAAAAGTACACATTGAAGATTTTCGTTCAGGCTGGGACTCGAACCCAGGGCCACTCGCTTGGAAGCCTAACACTCTAGCCATTAGTCTATGGGAGCTCTGTCGGTGGGAGTTTTAAATATAATAAAAACAAAAAATGCACCTTGGTAATTGTTTATTTAAACACTTTGAAATCTTCGTGTCGAAAAATTAAACTGACTCAGAATTTTCTTCCCTACATAAATAATCAATAATTGCAAAGGAAAGAAATTGAAAAAAAAAGAATTTTCAAATTAGAAAAGAAATATATACATTGAAGATATTCGCTCCGGCTGGGACTCGAACCCAGGCCACTCGCTTGGAAGACCAGCGGTCTAGCCATTAGGCTATCGGAGTTCTGTCGAGCGGAGTCTTACTGCCTGACTGATACTGCCTGACTGACAGACTGACTCACTAAATGACTGATACTGACTGACTGACTCACTGACTGACCGAGACTGACTGACTAACTGCCTGACTGAATGAGACTGGACTGACTGACTGACTGACTGACTGACTGACTAACTGACTGACTGAGACTGACTGACTGACTGCTTGACTCTCTGACTGGCTATTTCGCTGACTGACTGAATGACTAAATGACTGACTGACACTGACTGACTGACTGCTTGAATACCTGACTGACTGCTTGACTGACTAACTGACTGGACAGGACTGACCGACTGACTGACTGACAGACTGACTGAATAAGGATGACTGACAGACTGACTGAATAAGGCTGACTGACTGACTGACTGACAGACTGACTGAATAAGGCTGACCGACTGACTGACTGCCTGACTGACTGACTGACTGAATGACTGACTGACTGAGACTAAATGACTGACTGCTTGACTGACTGGCTGAAGGATTAACTGACTGACTGAGTGACTGACTGACTGGACTGACTGACTGAGACTGAATGACTGAGTGCTTGACTGATTGACTGTCAGACTGACTGACTGACTTCGCAAAAGGGAAAAATAAAAAAAAAGAATTATAAAATTAGAAAAAAAATATTTGCATTTAAGATTTCCTTTCCGGGCCGGACTCGAACCCAGTACCACGCGCTAGGAACCCAACGGTCTAGCCATTAGGCTATCGGAGCTCTGTCGATGGAAGTCTTAAATATAATAAAAACAAAAAATGCACCTTGGTAATTATTGATTCAAACACTTTGAAATTTACAGGTCGAATAATTAAACTGACTCAGAATTTTTCTCCCTACATAAATAATCAATATTCGCAAAAGAGAAAAATTAAAAAAAAAAAGAAGAAGAAATTTCAAATTAGACACTAAAAGTATACATTGAAGATTTTCGTTCAGGCTGGGACTCGAACCCAGGGCCACTCGCTTGGAAGCCTAACACTTTAGCCATTAGTCTATGGGAGCTCTGTCGGTGGGAGTTTTAAATATAATAAAAACAAAAAATGCACCTTGGTAATTGTTTATTTAAACACTTTGAAATCTTCGTGTCGAAAAATTAAACTGACTCAGAATTTTCTTCCCTACATAAATAATCAATAATTGCAAAGGAAAAAAATTGAAAAAAAAAAGAATTTTCAAATTAGAAAAGAAATATATACATTGAAGATATTCGCTCCGGCTGGGACTCGAACCCAGGCCACTCGCTTGGAAGACCAGCGGTCCAGCCATTAGGCTATCGGAGCTCTGTCGAGCGGAGTCTTACTGCCTGACTGATACTGCCTGACTGACAGACTGACTCACTGACTGACTGATACTGACTGACTGACTCACTGACTGACCGAGACTGACTGACTAACTGCCTGACTGACTGAGACTGGACTGACTGACTGACTGACTGACTGAGACTGACTGACTGACTGCTTGACTCTCTGACTGGCTATTTCACTGACTGACTGAATGACTAAATGACTGACTGACACTGACTGACTGACTGCTTGACTACCTGACTGACTGCTTGACTGACTAACTGACTGGACAGGACTGACCGACTGACTGACTGACAGACTGACTGAATAAGGATGACTGACAGACTGACTGAATAAGGCTGACTGACTGACTGACAGACTGACTGAATAAGGCTGACCGACTGACTGACTGCCTGACTGAATGACTGACTGACTGACTGACTGACTGACTGACCGAGACTGACTGACTGACTGACTGAGACTGGACTGGACTGACTGACTGACTGACTGACTGAGACTGACTGACTGCTTTAGTGACTAACTGACTGCACAGGACTGACCGACTGACTGACTGACTGACTGCCTGACTGACTGACTGACTGAATGACTGACTGACTGAGACTAAATGACTGACTGCTTGACTGACTGGCTGAAGGACTAACTGACTGACTGAATGACTGACTGACTGGACTGACTGACTGAGACTGAATGACTGAGTGCTTGACTGATTGACTGTCAGACTGACTGACTGACTTCGCAAAAGGGAAAAATAAAAAAAAAGAATTATAAAATTAGAAAAAAATATTTGCATTTAAGATTTCTTTTCCGGCCGGGACTCGAACCCAGTACCACGCGCTAGGAACCCAACGGTCTAGCCATTAGGCTATCGGAGCTCTGTCGATGGAAGTCTTAAATATAATAAAAACAAAAAATGCACCTTGGTAATTATTGATTCAAACACTTTGAAATTTACAGGTCGAATAATTAAACTGACTCAGAATTTTTCTCCCTACATAAATAATCAATATTCGCAAAAGAGAAAAATTAAAAAAAAAAGAAGAAGAAATTTCAAATTAGAATCTAAAAGTATACATTGAAGATTTTCGTTCAGGCTGGGACTCGAACCCAGGGCCACTCGCTTGGAAGCCTAACACTCTAGCCATTAGTCTATGGGAGCTCTGTCGGTGGGAGTTTTAAATATAATAAAAACAAAAAATGCACCTTGGTAATTGTTTATTTAAACACTTTGAAATCTTCGTGTCGAAAAATTAAACTGACTCAGAATTTTCTTCCCTACATAAATAATCAATAATTGCAAAGGAAAGAAATTGAAAAAAAAAAGAATTTTCAAATTAGAAAAGAAATATATACATTGAAGATATTCGCTCCGGCTGGGACTCGAACCCAGGCCACTCGCTTGGAATACCAGCGGTCTAGCCATTAGGCTATCGGAGTTCTGTCGAGCGGAGTCTTACTGCCTGACTGATACTGCCTGACTGACAGACTGACTCACTGACTGACTGATACTGACTGACCGACTCACTGACTGACCGAGACTGACTGACTAACTGCCTGACTGACTGAGACTGGACTGACTGACTGACTGACTGACTGACTGACTAACTGACTGACTGAGACTGACTGACTGACTGCTTGACTCTCTGACTGGCTATTTCACTGACTGACTGAATGACTAAATGACTGACTGACACTGACTGACTGACTGCTTGACTACCTGACTGACTGCTTGACTGACTAACTGACTGGACAGGACTGACCGACTGACTGACTGACAGACTGACTGAATAAGGATGACTGACAGACTGACTGAATAAGGCTGACTGACTGACTGACTGACAGACTGACTGAATAAGGCTGACCGACTGACTGACTGCCTGACTGACTGACTGACTGAATGACTTAGTAATTATTGATCTAAAATCTTTGAAATCTAAAGGTCGAATGATTAAACTGACTCAGAATTTTCTTCCGTACATAAATAATCCATATTTGCAAAAGAAAGAAATTGAAAAAAAAAGAATCTTCAAATTAGAAGAGAAATATATACATGGAAGATTTTCGTTCCGGCCGGGACTCGAACCCAGTACCACGCGCTTGGAACCCAACGGTCTAGCCATTAGGCTATCGGAGCTCTGTCGATGGAAGTCTTAAATATAATAAAAACAAAAAATGCACCTTGGTAATTATTGATTCAAACACTTTGAAATTTACAGGTCGAATAATTAAACTGACTCAGAATTTTTCTCCCTACATAAATAATCAATATTCGCAAAAGAGAAAAATTAAAAAAAAAGAAGAAGAAATTTCAAATTAGAAACTAAAAGTATACATTGAAGATTTTCGTTCAGGCTGGGACTCGAACCCAGGGCCACTCGCTTGGAAGCCTAACACTCTAGCCATTAGTCTATGGGAGCTCTGTCGGTGGGAGTTTTAAATATAATAAAAACAAAAAATGCACCTTGGTAATTGTTTATTTAAACACTTTGAAATCTTCGTGTCGAAAAATTAAACTGACTCAGAATTTTCTTCCCTACATAAATAATCAATAATTGCAAAGGAAAGAAATTGAAAAAAAAAAGAATTTTCAAATTAGAAAAGAAATATATACATTGAAGATATTCGCTCCGGCTGGGACTCGAACCCAGGCCACTCACTTGGAAGACCAGCGGTCTAGCCATTAGGCTATCGGAGTTCTGTCGAGCGGAGTCTTACTGCCTGACTGATACTGCCTGACTGACAGACTGACTCACTGACTGACTGATACTGACTGACTGACTCACTGACTGACCGAGACTGACTGAATAACTGCCTGACTGACTGGCCACTCGCTTGGAAGCCTAACACTCTAGCCATTAGTCTATGGGAGCTCTGTCGGTGGGAGTTTTAAATATAATAAAAACAAAAAATGCACCTTGGTAATTGTTTATTTAAACACTTTGAAATCTTCGTGTCGAAAAATTAAACTGACTCAGAATTTTCTTCCCTACATAAATAATCAATAATTGCAAAGGAAAGAAATTGAAAAAAAAAAGAATTTTCAAATTAGAAAAGAAATATATACATTGAAGATATTCGCTCCGGCTGGGACTCGAACCTAGGCCACTCACTTGGAAGACCAGCGGTCTAGCCATTAGGCTATCGGAGTTCTGTCGAGCGGAGTCTTACTGCCTGACTGATACTGCCTGACTGACAGACTGACTCACTGACTGACTGATACTGACTGACTGACTCACTGACTGACCGAGACTGACTGAATAACTGCCTGACTGACTGAGACTGGACTGACTGACTGACTGACTGACTGACTAACTGACTGACTGAGACTGACTGACTGACTGCTTGACTCTCTGACTGGCTATTTCACTGACTGACTGAATGACTAAATGACTGACTGACACTGACTGACTGACTGCTTGACTACCTGACTGACTGCTTGACTGACTAACTGACTGGACAGGACTGACCGACTGACTGACTGACAGACTGACTGACTGACAGACTGACTGAATAAGGCTGACCGACTGCCTGACTGACTAACTGACTGAATGACTGACTGACTGACTGACCGAGACTGACTGACTGACTGACTGAGACTGGACTGAACTGACTGACTGACTGACTGAGACTGACTGACTGCTTTAGTGACTAACTGACTGCACAGGACTGACCGACTGACTGACTGACTGACTGCCTGACTGACTGACTGACTGAATGACTGACTGACTGAGACTAAATGACTGACTGCTTGACTGACTGGCTGAAGGACTAACTGACTGACTGAGTGACTGACTGACTGGACTGACTGACTGAGACTGAATGACGGAGTGCTTGACTGATTGACTGTCAGACTGACTGACTGACTTCGCAAAAGGGAAAAATAAAAAAAAAAGAATTATAAAATTAGAAAAAAATATTTGCATTTAAGATTTCCTTTCCGGCCGGGACTCGAACCCAGTACCACGCGCTTGGAACCCAACGGTCTAGCCATTAGGCTATCGGAGCTCTGTCGATGGAAGTCTTAAATATAATAAAAACAAAAAATGCACCTTGGTAATTATTGATTCAAACACTTTGAAATTTACAGGTCGAATAATTAAACTGACTCAGAATTTTTCTCCCTACATAAATAATCAATATTCGCAAAAGAGAAAAATTAAAAAAAAAAAGAAGAAGAAATTTCAAATTAGACACTAAAAGTATACATTGAAGATTTTCGTTCAGGCTGGGACTCGAACCCAGGGCCACTCGCTTGGAAGCCTAACACTTTAGCCATTAGTCTATGGGAGCTCTGTCGGTGGGAGTTTTAAATATAATAAAAACAAAAAATGCACCTTGGTAATTGTTTATTTAAACACTTTGAAATCTTCGTGTCGAAAAATTAAACTGACTCAGAATTTTCTTCCCTACATAAATAATCAATAATTGCAAAGGAAAGAAATTGAAAAAAAAAAGAATTTTCAAATTAGAAAAGAAATATATACATTGAAGATATTCGCTCCGGCTGGGACTCGAACCCAGGCCACTCGCTTGGAATACCAGCGGTCTAGCCATTAGGCTATCGGTGTTCTGTCGAGCGGAGTCTTACTGCCTGACTGATACTGCCTGACTGACAGACTGACTCACTGACTGACTGATACTGACTGACCGACTCACTGACTGACCGAGACTGACTGACTAACTGCCTGACTGACTGAGACTGGACTGACTGACTGACTGACTGACTGACTGACTAACTGACTGACTGAGACTGACTGACTGACTGCTTGACTCTCTGACTGGCTATTTCACTGACTGACTGAATGACTAAATGACTGACTGACACTGACTGACTGACTGCTTGACTACCTGACTGACTGAATGACTAAATGACTGACTGACACTGACTGACTGACTGCTTGACTACCTGACTGACTGCTTGACTGACTAACTGACTGGACAGGACTGACCGACTGACTGACTGACAGACTGACTGAATAAGGATGACTGACAGACTGACTGAATAAGGCTGACTGACTGACTGACAGACTGACTGAATAAGGCTGACCGACTGACTGACTGCCTGACTGAATGACTGACTGACTGACTGACTGACTGACTGACCGAGACTGACTGACTGACTGACTGAGACTGGACTGGACTGACTGACTGACTGACTGACTGAGACTGACTGACTGCTTTAGTGACTAACTGACTGCACAGGACTGACCGACTGACTGACTGACTGACTGCCTGACTGACTGACTGACTGAATGACTGACTGACTGAGACTAAATGACTGACTGCTTGACTGACTGGCTGAAGGACTAACTGACTGACTGAATGACTGACTGACTGGACTGACTGACTGAGACTGAATGACTGAGTGCTTGACTGATTGACTGTCAGACTGACTGACTGACTTCGCAAAAGGGAAAAATAAAAAAAAAGAATTATAAAATTAGAAAAAAATATTTGCATTTAAGATTTCTTTTCCGGCCGGGACTCGAACCCAGTACCACGCGCTAGGAACCCAACGGTCTAGCCATTAGGCTATCGGAGCTCTGTCGATGGAAGTCTTAAATATAATAAAAACAAAAAATGCACCTTGGTAATTATTGATTCAAACACTTTGAAATTTACAGGTCGAATAATTAAACTGACTCAGAATTTTTCTCCCTACATAAATAATCAATATTCGCAAAAGAGAAAAATTAAAAAAAAAAGAAGAAGAAATTTCAAATTAGAATCTAAAAGTATACATTGAAGATTTTCGTTCAGGCTGGGACTCGAACCCAGGGCCACTCGCTTGGAAGCCTAACACTCTAGCCATTAGTCTATGGGAGCTCTGTCGGTGGGAGTTTTAAATATAATAAAAACAAAAAATGCACCTTGGTAATTGTTTATTTAAACACTTTGAAATCTTCGTGTCGAAAAATTAAACTGACTCAGAATTTTCTTCCCTACATAAATAATCAATAATTGCAAAGGAAAGAAATTGAAAAAAAAAAGAATTTTCAAATTAGAAAAGAAATATATACATTGAAGATATTCGCTCCGGCTGGGACTCGAACCCAGGCCACTCGCTTGGAATACCAGCGGTCTAGCCATTAGGCTATCGGAGTTCTGTCGAGCGGAGTCTTACTGCCTGACTGATACTGCCTGACTGACAGACTGACTCACTGACTGACTGATACTGACTGACCGACTCACTGACTGACCGAGACTGACTGACTAACTGCCTGACTGACTGAGACTGGACTGACTGACTGACTGACTGACTGACTGACTAACTGACTGACTGAGACTGACTGACTGACTGCTTGACTCTCTGACTGGCTATTTCACTGACTGACTGAATGACTAAATGACTGACTGACACTGACTGACTGACTGCTTGACTACCTGACTGACTGCTTGACTGACTAACTGACTGGACAGGACTGACCGACTGACTGACTGACAGACTGACTGAATAAGGATGACTGACAGACTGACTGAATAAGGCTGACTGACTGACTGACTGACAGACTGACTGAATAAGGCTGACCGACTGACTGACTGCCTGACTGACTGACTGACTGAATGACTTAGTAATTATTGATCTAAAATCTTTGAAATCTAAAGGTCGAATGATTAAACTGACTCAGAATTTTCTTCCGTACATAAATAATCCATATTTGCAAAAGAAAGAAATTGAAAAAAAAGAATCTTCAAATTAGAAGAGAAATATATACATGGAAGATTTTCGTTCCGGCCGGGACTCGAACCCAGTACCACGCGCTTGGAACCCAACGGTCTAGCCATTAGGCTATCGGAGCTCTGTCGATGGAAGTCTTAAATATAATAAAAACAAAAAATGCACCTTGGTAATTATTGATTCAAACACTTTGAAATTTACAGGTCGAATAATTAAACTGACTCAGAATTTTTCTCCCTACATAAATAATCAATATTCGCAAAAGAGAAAAATTAAAAAAAAAAGAAGAAGAAATTTCAAATTAGAAACTAAAAGTATACATTGAAGATTTTCGTTCAGGCTGGGACTCGAACCCAGGGCCACTCGCTTGGAAGCCTAACACTCTAGCCATTAGTCTATGGGAGCTCTGTCGGTGGGAGTTTTAAATATAATAAAAACAAAAAATGCACCTTGGTAATTGTTTATTTAAACACTTTGAAATCTTCGTGTCGAAAAATTAAACTGACTCAGAATTTTCTTCCCTACATAAATAATCAATAATTGCAAAGGAAAGAAATTGAAAAAAAAAAGAATTTTCAAATTAGAAAAGAAATATATACATTGAAGATATTCGCTCCGGCTGGGACTCGAACCCAGGCCACTCACTTGGAAGACCAGCGGTCTAGCCATTAGGCTATCGGAGTTCTGTCGAGCGGAGTCTTACTGCCTGACTGACAGACTGACTCACTGACTGACTGATACTGACTGACTGACTCACTGACTGACCGAGACTGACTGAATAACTGCCTGACTGACTGGCCACTCGCTTGGAAGCCTAACACTCTAGCCATTAGTCTATGGGAGCTCTGTCGGTGGGAGTTTTAAATATAATAAAAACAAAAAATGCACCTTGGTAATTGTTTATTTAAACACTTTGAAATCTTCGTGTCGAAAAATTAAACTGACTCAGAATTTTCTTCCCTACATAAATAATCAATAATTGCAAAGGAAAGAAATTGAAAAAAAAAAGAATTTTCAAATTAGAAAAGAAATATATACATTGAAGATATTCGCTCCGGCTGGGACTCGAACCCAGGCCACTCACTTGGAAGACCAGCGGTCTAGCCATTAGGCTATCGGAGTTCTGTCGAGCGGAGTCTTACTGCCTGACTGATACTGCCTGACTGACAGACTGACTCACTGACTGACTGATACTGACTGACTGACTCACTGACTGACCGAGACTGACTGAATAACTGCCTGACTGACTGAGACTGGACTGACTGACTGACTGACTGACTGACTAACTGACTGACTGAGACTGACTGACTGACTGCTTGACTCTCTGACTGGCTATTTCACTGACTGACTGAATGACTAAATGACTGACTGACACTGACTGACTGACTGCTTGACTACCTGACTGACTGCTTGACTGACTAACTGACTGGACAGGACTGACCGACTGACTGACTGACAGACTGACTGACTGACAGACTGACTGAATAAGGCTGACCGACTGCCTGACTGACTAACTGACTGAATGACTGACTGACTGACTGACCGAGACTGACTGACTGACTGACTGAGACTGGACTGAACTGACTGACTGACTGACTGAGACTGACTGACTGCTTTAGTGACTAACTGACTGCACAGGACTGACCGACTGACTGACTGACTGACTGCCTGACTGACTGACTGACTGAATGACTGACTGACTGAGACTAAATGACTGACTGCTTGACTGACTGGCTGAAGGACTAACTGACTGACTGAGTGACTGACTGACTGGACTGACTGACTGAGACTGAATGACGGAGTGCTTGACTGATTGACTGTCAGACTGACTGACTGACTTCGCAAAAGGGAAAAATAAAAAAAAAAAGAATTATAAAATTAGAAAAAAATATTTGCATTTAAGATTTCCTTTCCGGCCGGGACTCGAAGCCAGTACCACGCGCTAGGAACCCAACGGTCTAGCCATTAGGCTATCGGAGCTCTGTCGATGGAAGTCTTAAATATAATAAAAACAAAAAATGCACCTTGGTAATTATTGATTCAAACACTTTGAAATTTACAGGTCGAATAATTAAACTGACTCAGAATTTTTCTCCCTACATAAATAATCAATATTCGCAAAAGAGAAAAATTAAAAAAAAAGAAGAAGAAATTTCAAATTAGAAACTAAAAGTATACATTGAAGATTTTCGTTCAGGCTGGGACTCGAACCCAGGGCCACTCGCTTGGAAGCCTAACACTCTAGCCATTAGTCTATGGGAGCTCTGTCGGTGGGAGTTTTAAATATAATAAAAACAAAAAATGCACCTTGGTAATTGTTTATTTAAACACTTTGAAATCTTCGTGTCGAAAAATTAAACTGACTCAGAATTTTCTTCCCTACATAAATAATCAATAATTGCAAAGGAAAGAAATTGAAAAAAAAAAGAATTTTCAAATTAGAAAAGAAATATATACATTGAAGATATTCGCTCCGGCTGGGACTCGAACCCAGGCCACTCGCTTGGAAGACCAGCGGTCTAGCCATTAGGCTATCGGAGTTCTGTCGAGCGGGGTCTTACTGCCTGACTGATACTGCCTGACTGACAGACTGACTCACTGACTGACTGATACTGACTGACTGACTCACTGACTGACCGAGACTGACTGACTAACTGCCTGACTGACTGAGACTGGACTGACTGACTGACTGACTGACTGACTGACTAACTGACTGACTGAGACTGACTGACTGACTGCTTGACTCTCTGACTGGCTATTTCACTGACTGACTGAATGACTAAATGACTGACTGACACTGACTGACTGACTGCTTGACTACCTGACTGACTGCTTGACTGACTAACTGACTGGACAGGACTGACCGACTGACTGACTGACAGACTGACTGAATAAGGATGACTGACAGACTGACTGAATAAGGCTGACTGACTGACTGACAGACTGACTGAATAAGGCTGACCGACTGACTGACTGCCTGACTGAATGACTGACTGAATGACTGACTGACTGACTGACCGAGACTGACTGACTGACTGACTGAGACTGGACTGGACTGACTGACTGACTGACTGACTGAGACTGACTGACTGCTTTAGTGACTAACTGACTGCACAGGACTGACCGACTGACTGACTGACTGACTGCCTGACTGACTGACTGACTGAATGACTGACTGACTGAGACTAAATGACTGACTGCTTGACTGACTGGCTGAAGGACTAACTGACTGACTGAATGACTGACTGACTGGACTGACTGACTGAGACTGAATGACTGAGTGCTTGACTGATTGACTGTCAGACTGACTGACTGACTTCGCAAAAGGGAAAAATAAAAAAAAAGAATTATAAAATTAGAAAAAAATATTTGCATTTAAGATTTCTTTTCCGGCCGGGACTCGAACCCAGTACCACGCGCTAGGAACCCAACGGTCTAGCCATTAGGCTATCGGAGCTCTGTCGATGGAAGTCTTAAATATAATAAAAACAAAAAATGCACCTTGGTAATTATTGATTCAAACACTTTGAAATTTACAGGTCGAATAATTAAACTGACTCAGAATTTTTCTCCCTACATAAATAATCAATATTCGCAAAAGAGAAAAATTAAAAAAAAAGAAGAAGAAATTTCAAATTAGAAACTAAAAGTATACATTGAAGATTTTCGTTCAGGCTGGGACTCGAACCCAGGGCCACTCGCTTGGAAGCCTAACACTCTAGCCATTAGTCTATGGGAGCTCTGTCGGTGGGAGTTTTAAATATAATAAAAACAAAAAATGCACCTTGGTAATTGTTTATTTAAACACTTTGAAATCTTCGTGTCGAAAAATTAAACTGACTCAGAATTTTCTTCCCTACATAAATAATCAATAATTGCAAAGGAAAGAAATTGAAAAAAAAGAATTTTCAAATTAGAAAAGAAATATATACATTGAAGATATTCGCTCCGGCTGGGACTCGAACCCAGGCCACTCGCTTGGAATACCAGCGGTCTAGCCATTAGGCTATCGGAGTTCTGTCGAGCGGAGTCTTACTGCCTGACTGATACTGCCTGACTGACAGACTGACTCACTGACTGACTGATACTGACTGACCGACTCACTGACTGACCGAGACTGACTGACTAACTGCCTGACTGACTGAGACTGGACTGACTGACTGACTGACTGACTGACTGACTAACTGACTGACTGAGACTGACTGACTGTCTGCTTGACTCTCTGACTGGCTATTTCACTGACTGACTGAATGACTAAATGACTGACTGACACTGACTGACTGACTGCTTGACTACCTGACTGACTGAATGACTAAATGACTGACTGACACTGACTGACTGACTGCTTGACTACCTGACTGACTGCTTGACTGACTAACTGACTGGACAGGACTGACCGACTGACTGACTGACAGACTGACTGAATAAGGATGACTGACAGACTGACTGAATAAGGCTGACTGACTGACTGACTGACAGACTGACTGAATAAGGCTGACCGACTGACTGACTGCCTGACTGACTGACTGACTGAATGACTGACTGACTGACTGACCGAGACTGACTGACTGACTGACTGAGACTGGACTGGACTGACTGACTGACTGACTGACTGACTGAGACTGACTGACTGCTTTAGTGACTAACTGACTGCACAGGACTGACCGACTGACTGACTGACTGACTGCCTGACTGACTGACTGACTGAATGACTGACTGACTGAGACTAAATGACTGACTGCTTGACTGACTGGCTGAAGGACTAACTGACTGACTGAGTGACTGACTGACTGGACTGACTGACTGAGACTGAATGACTGAGTGCTTGACTGATTGACTGTCAGACTGACTGACTGACTTCGCAAAAGGGAAAAATAAAAAAAAAAGAATTATAAAATTAGAAAAAAATATTTGCATTTAAGATTTCCTTTCCGGCTGGGATTTGAACCCAGGGGGACACTCATGGAAGCCCAACGCTCTCGCCAATATACTATCGGATCTCTGTTGATCGGTGTCTTAATTATAATAAAAACAAAAAATGCACCTTAGTAATTATTGATCTAAAATCTTTGAAATCTAAAGGTCGAATGATTAAACTGACTCAGAATTTTCTTCCGTACATAAATAATCCATATTTGCAAAAGAAAGAAATTGAAAAAAAAAAAGAATCTTCAAATTAGAAGAGAAATATATACATGGAAGATTTTCGTTCCGGCCGGGACTCGAACCCAGTACCACGCGCTTGGAACCCAACGGTCTAGCCATTAGGCTATCGGAGCTCTGTCGATGGAAGTCTTAAATATAATAAAAACAAAAAATGCACCTTGGTAATTATTGATTCAAACACTTTGAAATTTACAGGTCGAATAATTAAACTGACTCAGAATTTTTCTCCCTACATAAATAATCAATATTCGCAAAAGAGAAAAATTAAAAAAAAAAGAAGAAGAAATTTCAAATTAGAAACTAAAAGTATACATTGCAGATTTTCGTTCAGGCTGGGACTCGAACCCAGGGCCACTCGCTTGGAAGCCTAACACTCTAGCCATTAGTCTATGGGAGCTCTGTCGGTGGGAGTTTTAAATATAATAAAAACAAAAAATGCACCTTGGTAATTGTTTATTTAAACACTTTGAAATCTTCGTGTCGAAAAATTAAACTGACTCAGAATTTTCTTCCCTACATAAATAATCAATAATTGCAAAGGAAAGAAATTGAAAAAAAAAGAATTTTCAAATTAGAAAAGAAATATATACATTGAAGATATTCGCTCCGGCTGGGACTCGAACCCAGGCCACTCGCTTGGAAGACCAGCGGTCTAGCCATTAGGCTATCGGAGTTCTGTCGAGTGGAGTCTTACTGCCTGACTGACAGACTGACTCACTGACTGACTGATACTGACTGACTGACTCACTGACTGACCGAGACTGACTGACTGACTGCTTGACTACCTGACTGACTGCTTGACTGACTAACTGACTGCTTGACTACCTGACTGACTGCTTGACTGACTAACTGACTGGACAGGACTGACCGACTGACTGACTGACAGACTGACTGAATAAGGATGACTGACAGACTGACTGAATAAGGCTGACTGACTGACTGACTGACAGACTGACTGAATAAGGCTGACCGACTGACTGACTATTTGCAAAAAATATTTGCATTTAAGATTTCCTTTCCGGCCGGGACTCGAACCCAGTACCACGCGCTAGGAACCCAACGGTCTAGCCATTAGGCTATCGGAGCTCTGTCGATTGAAGTCTTAAATATAATAAAAACAAAAAATGCACCTTGGTAATTATTGATTCAAACACTTTGAAATTTACAAGTCGAATAATTAAACTGACTCAGAATTTTTCTCCCTACATAAATAATCAATATTCGCAAAAGAGAAAAATTAAAAAAAAAAGAAGAAATTTCAAATTAGAAACTAAAAGTATACATTGAAGATTTTCGGTCAGGCTGGGACTCGAACCCAGGGCCACTCGCTTGGAAGCCTAACACTCTAGCCATTAGTCTATGGGAGCTCTGTCGGTCGGAGTTTTAAATATAATAAAAACAAAAAATGCACCTTGGTAATTGTTTATTTAAACACTTTGAAATCTTCGTGTCGAAAAATTAAACTGACTCAGAATTTTCTTCCCTACATAAATAATCAATAATTGCAAAGGAAAGAAATTGAAAAAAAAAGAATTTCCAAATTAGAAAAGAAATATATACATTGAAGATATTCGCTCCGGCTGTGACTCGAACCCAGGCCACTCGCTTGGAAGACCAGCGGTCTAGCCATTAGGCTATCGGAGTTCTGTCGAGCGGAGTTTTACTGCCTGACTGATACTGCCTGACTGACAGACTGACTCACTGACTGACTGATACTGACTGACTGACTCACTGACTGACCGAGACTGACTGACTAACTGCCTGACTGACTGAGACTGGACTGACTGACTGACTGAGTGACTGTCTAACTGACTGACTGAGACTGACTGACTGACTGCTTGACTCTCTGACTGGCTATTTCACTGACTGACTGAATGACTAAATGACTGACTGAAACTGACTGACTGACTGCTTGACTACCTGACTGACTGCTTGACTGACTAACTGACTGGACAGGACTGACCGACTGACTGACTGACAGACTGACTGAATAAGGATGACTGACAGACTGACTGAATAAGGCTGACTGACTGACTGACTGACTGACAGACTGACTGAATAAGGCTGACCGACTGACTGACTGCCTGACTGACTGACTGACTGAATGACTGACTGACTGACTGACTGACCGAGACTGACTGACTGACTGACTGAGACTGGACTGGACTGACTGATTGACTGACTGACTGAGACTGACTGACTGCTTTAGTGACTAACTGACTGCACAGGACTGACCGACTGACTGACTGACTGACTGCCTGACTGACTGAATGACTGACTGACTGAGACTAAATGACTGACTGCTTGACTGACTGGCTGAAGGACTAACTGACTGACTGAGTGACTGACTGACTGGACTGACTGACTGAGACTGAATGACTGAGTGCTTGACTGATTGACTGTCAGACTGACTGACTGACTTCGCAAAAGGGAAAAATAAAAAAAAAGAATTATAAAATTAGAAAAAAATATTTGCATTTAAGATTTCCTTTCCGGCCGGGACTCGAACCCAGTACCACGCGCTAGGAACCCAACGGTCTAGCCATTAGGCTATCGGAGCTCTGTCGATGGAAGTCTTAAATATAATAAAAACAAAAAATGCACCTTGGTAATTATTGATTCAAACACTTTGAAATTTACAAGTCGAATAATTAAACTGACTCAGAATTTTTCTCCCTACATAAATAATCAATATTCGCAAAAGAGAAAAATTTAAAAAAAAAAAGAAGAAGAAATTTCAAATTAGAAACTGAAAGTATACATTGAAGATTTTCGTTCAGGCTGGGACTCGAACCCAGGGCCACTCGCTTGGAAGCCTAACACTGTAGCCATTAGTCTATGGGAGCTCTGTCGGTGGGAGTTTTAAATATAATAAAAACAAAAAATGCACCTTGGTAATTGTTTATTTAAACACTTTGAAATCTTCGTGTCGAAAAATTAAACTGACTCAGAATTTTCTTCCCTACATAAATAATCAATAATTGCAAAGGAAAGAAATTGAAAAAAAAAAGAATTTTCAAATTAGAAAAGAAATATATACATTGAAGATATTCGCTCCGGCTGGGACTCGAACCCAGGCCACTCACTTGGAAGACCAGCGGTCTAGCCATTAGGCTATCGGAGTTCTGTCGAGCGGAGTCTTACTGCCTGACTGATACTGCCTGACTGACAGACTGACTCACTGACTGACTGATACTGACTGACTGACTCACTGACTGACCGAGACTGACTGAATAACTGCCTGACTGACTGGCCACTCGCTTGGAAGCCTAACACTCTAGCCATTAGTCTATGGGAGCTCTGTCGGTGGGAGTTTTAAATATAATAAAAACAAAAAATGCACCTTCTTAATTGTTTATTTAAACACTTTGAAATCTTCGTGTCGAAAAATTAAACTGACTCAGAATTTTCTTCCCTACATAAATAATCAATAATTGCAAAGGAAAGAAATTGAAAAAAAAAAAGAATTTTCAAATTAGAAAAGAAATATATACATTGAAGATATTCGCTCCGGCTGGGACTCGAACCCAGGCCACTCACTTGGAAGACCAGCGGTCTAGCCATTAGGCTATCGGAGTTCTGTCGAGCGGAGTCTTACTGCCTGACTGATACTGCCTGACTGACAGACTGACTCACTGACTGACTGATACTGACTGACTGACTCACTGACTGACCGAGACTGACTGAATAACTGCCTGACTGACTGAGACTGGACTGACTGACTGACTGACTGACTGACTAACTGACTGACTGAGACTGACTGACTGACTGCTTGACTCTCTGACTGGCTATTTCACTGACTGACTGAATGACTAAATGACTGACTGACACTGACTGACTGACTGCTTGACTACCTGACTGACTGCTTGACTGACTAACTGACTGGACAGGACTGACCGACTGACTGACTGACAGACTGACTGACTGACAGACTGACTGAATAAGGCTGACCGACTGCCTGACTGACTAACTGACTGAATGACTGACTGACTGACTGACCGAGACTGACTGACTGACTGACTGAGACTGGACTGAACTGACTGACTGACTGACTGAGACTGACTGACTGCTTTAGTGACTAACTGACTGCACAGGACTGACCGACTGACTGACTGACTGACTGCCTGACTGACTGACTGACTGAATGACTGACTGACTGAGACTAAATGACTGACTGCTTGACTGACTGGCTGAAGGACTAACTGACTGACTGAGTGACTGACTGACTGGACTGACTGACTGAGACTGAATGACGGAGTGCTTGACTGATTGACTGTCAGACTGACTGACTGACTTCGCAAAAGGGAAAAATAAAAAAAAAAGAATTATAAAATTAGAAAAAAATATTTGCATTTAAGATTTCCTTTCCGGCCGGGACTCGAAGCCAGTACCACGCGCTAGGAACCCAACGGTCTAGCCATTAGGCTATCGGAGCTCTGTCGATGGAAGTCTTAAATATAATAAAAACAAAAAATGCACCTTGGTAATTATTGATTCAAACACTTTGAAATTTACAGGTCGAATAATTAAACTGACTCAGAATTTTTCTCCCTACATAAATAATCAATATTCGCAAAAGAGAAAAATTAAAAAAAAAGAAGAAGAAATTTCAAATTAGAAACTAAAAGTATACATTGAAGATTTTCGTTCAGGCTGGGACTCGAACCCAGGGCCACTCGCTTGGAAGCCTAACACTCTAGCCATTAGTCTATGGGAGCTCTGTCGGTGGGAGTTTTAAATATAATAAAAACAAAAAATGCACCTTGGTAATTGTTTATTTAAACACTTTGAAATCTTCGTGTCGAAAAATTAAACTGACTCAGAATTTTCTTCCCTACATAAATAATCAATAATTGCAAAGGAAAGAAATTGAAAAAAAAAGAATTTTCAAATTAGAAAAGAAATATATACATTGAAGATATTCGCTCCGGCTGGGACTCGAACCCAGGCCACTCGCTTGGAAGACCAGCGGTCTAGCCATTAGGCTATCGGAGTTCTGTCGAGCGGAGTCTTACTGCCTGACTGATACTGCCTGACTGACAGACTGACTCACTGACTGACTGATACTGACTGACTGACTCACTGACTGACCGAGACTGACTGACTAACTGCCGGACTGACTGAGACTGGACTGACTGACTGACTGACTGACTGACTGACTAACTGACTGACTGAGACTGACTGACTGACTGCTTGACTCTCTGACTGGCTATTTCACTGACTGACTGAATGACTAAATGACTGACTGACACTGACTGACTGACTGCTTGACTACCTGACTGACTGCTTGACTGACTAACTGACTGGACAGGACTGACCGACTGACTGACTGACAGACTGACTGAATAAGGATGACTGACAGACTGACTGAATAAGGCTGACTGACTGACTGACAGACTGACTGAATAAGGCTGACCGACTGACTGACTGCCTGACTGAATGACTGACTGAATGACTGACTGACTGACTGACCGAGACTGACTGACTGACTGACTGAGACTGGACTGGACTGACTGACTGACTGACTGACTGAGACTGACTGACTGCTTTAGTGACTAACTGACTGCACAGGACTGACCGACTGACTGACTGACTGACTGCCTGACTGACTGACTGACTGAATGACTGACTGACTGAGACTAAATGACTGACTGCTTGACTGACTGGCTGAAGGACTAACTGACTGACTGAATGACTGACTGACTGGACTGACTGACTGAGACTGAATGACTGAGTGCTTGACTGATTGACTGTCAGACTGACTGACTGACTTCGCAAAAGGGAAAAATAAAAAAAAAGAATTATAAAATTAGAAAAAAATATTTGCATTTAAGATTTCTTTTCCGGCCGGGACTCGAACCCAGTACCACGCGCTAGGAACCCAACGGTCTAGCCATTAGGCTATCGGAGCTCTGTCGATGGAAGTCTTAAATATAATAAAAACAAAAAATGCACCTTGGTAATTATTGATTCAAACACTTTGAAATTTACAGGTCGAATAATTAAACTGACTCAGAATTTTTCTCCCTACATAAATAATCAATATTCGCAAAAGAGAAAAATTAAAAAAAAAGAAGAAGAAATTTCAAATTAGAAACTAAAAGTATACATTGAAGATTTTCGTTCAGGCTGGGACTCGAACCCAGGGCCACTCGCTTGGAAGCCTAACACTCTAGCCATTAGTCTATGGGAGCTCTGTCGGTGGGAGTTTTAAATATAATAAAAACAAAAAATGCACCTTGGTAATTGTTTATTTAAACACTTTGAAATCTTCGTGTCGAAAAATTAAACTGACTCAGAATTTTCTTCCCTACATAAATAATCAATAATTGCAAAGGAAAGAAATTGAAAAAAAAGAATTTTCAAATTAGAAAAGAAATATATACATTGAAGATATTCGCTCCGGCTGGGACTCGAACCCAGGCCACTCGCTTGGAATACCAGCGGTCTAGCCATTAGGCTATCGGAGTTCTGTCGAGCGGAGTCTTACTGCCTGACTGATACTGCCTGACTGACAGACTGACTCACTGACTGACTGATACTGACTGACCGACTCACTGACTGACCGAGACTGACTGACTAACTGCCTGACTGACTGAGACTGGACTGACTGACTGACTGACTGACTGACTGACTAACTGACTGACTGAGACTGACTGACTGACTGCTTGACTCTCTGACTGGCTATTTCACTGACTGACTGAATGACTAAATGACTGACTGACACTGACTGACTGACTGCTTGACTACCTGACTGACTGAATGACTAAATGACTGACTGACACTGACTGACTGACTGCTTGACTACCTGACTGACTGCTTGACTGACTAACTGACTGGACAGGACTGACCGACTGACTGACTGACAGACTGACTGAATAAGGATGACTGACAGACTGACTGAATAAGGCTGACTGACTGACTGACTGACAGACTGACTGAATAAGGCTGACCGACTGACTGACTGCCTGACTGACTGACTGACTGAATGACTGACTGACTGACTGACCGAGACTGACTGACTGACTGACTGAGACTGGACTGGACTGACTGACTGACTGACTGACTGACTGAGACTGACTGACTGCTTTAGTGACTAACTGACTGCACAGGACTGACCGACTGACTGACTGACTGACTGCCTGACTGACTGACTGACTGAATGACTGACTGACTGAGACTAAATGACTGACTGCTTGACTGACTGGCTGAAGGACTAACTGACTGACTGAGTGACTGACTGACTGGACTGACTGACTGAGACTGAATGACTGAGTGCTTGACTGATTGACTGTCAGACTGACTGACTGACTTCGCAAAAGGGAAAAATAAAAAAAAAAGAATTATAAAATTAGAAAAAAATATTTGCATTTAAGATTTCCTTTCCGGCTGGGATTTGAACCCAGGGGGACACTCATGGAAGCCCAACGCTCTCGCCAATATACTATCGGATCTCTGTTGATCGGTGTCTTAATTATAATAAAAACAAAAAATGCACCTTAGTAATTATTGATCTAAAATCTTTGAAATCTAAAGGTCGAATGATTAAACTGACTCAGAATTTTCTTCCGTACATAAATAATCCATATTTGCAAAAGAAAGAAATTGAAAAAAAAAAGAATCTTCAAATTAGAAGAGAAATATATACATGGAAGATTTTCGTTCCGGCCGGGACTCGAACCCAGTACCACGCGCTTGGAACCCAACGGTCTAGCCATTAGGCTATCGGAGCTCTGTCGATGGAAGTCTTAAATATAATAAAATCAAAAAATGCACCTTGGTAATTATTGATTCAAACACTTTGAAATTTACAGGTCGAATAATTAAACTGACTCAGAATTTTTCTCCCTACATAAATAATCAATATTCGCAAAAGAGAAAAATTAAAAAAAAAAGAAGAAGAAATTTCAAATTAGAAACTAAAAGTATACATTGCAGATTTTCGTTCAGGCTGGGACTCGAACCCAGGGCCACTCGCTTGGAAGCCTAACACTCTAGCCATTAGTCTATGGGAGCTCTGTCGGTGGGAGTTTTAAATATAATAAAAACAAAAAATGCACCTTGGTAATTGTTTATTTAAACACTTTGAAATCTTCGTGTCGAAAAATTAAACTGACTCAGAATTTTCTTCCCTACATAAATAATCAATAATTGCAAAGGAAAGAAATTGAAAAAAAAAGAATTTTCAAATTAGAAAAGAAATATATACATTGAAGATATTCGCTCCGGCTGGGACTCGAACCCAGGCCACTCGCTTGGAAGACCAGCGGTCTAGCCATTAGGCTATCGGAGTTCTGTCGAGCGGAGTCTTACTGCCTGACTGACAGACTGACTCACTGACTGACTGATACTGACTGACTGACTCACTGACTGACCGAGACTGACTGACTGACTGCTTGACTACCTGACTGACTGCTTGACTGACTAACTGACTGCTTGACTACCTGACTGACTGCTTGACTGACTAACTGACTGGACAGGACTGACCGACTGACTGACTGACAGACTGACTGAATAAGGATGACTGACAGACTGACTGAATAAGGCTGACTGACTGACTGACTGACAGACTGACTGAATAAGGCTGACCGACTGACTGACTATTTGCAAAAAATATTTGCATTTAAGATTTCCTTTCCGGCCGGGACTCGAACCCAGTACCACGCGCTAGGAACCCAACGGTCTAGCCATTAGGCTATCGGAGCTCTGTCGATTGAAGTCTTAAATATAATAAAAACAAAAAATGCACCTTGGTAATTATTGATTCAAACACTTTGAAATTTACAAGTCGAATAATTAAACTGACTCAGAATTTTTCTCCCTACATAAATAATCAATATTCGCAAAAGAGAAAAATTAAAAAAAAAAGAAGAAATTTCAAATTAGAAACTAAAAGTATACATTGAAGATTTTCGGTCAGGCTGGGACTCGAACCCAGGGCCACTCGCTTGGAAGCCTAACACTCTAGCCATTAGTCTATGGGAGCTCTGTCGGTCGGAGTTTTAAATATAATAAAAACAAAAAATGCACCTTGGTAATTGTTTATTTAAACACTTTGAAATCTTCGTGTCGAAAAATTAAACTGACTCAGAATTTTCTTCCCTACATAAATAATCAATAATTGCAAAGGAAAGAAATTGAAAAAAAAAGAATTTCCAAATTAGAAAAGAAATATATACATTGAAGATATTCGCTCCGGCTGTGACTCGAACCCAGGCCACTCGCTTGGAAGACCAGCGGTCTAGCCATTAGGCTATCGGAGTTCTGTCGAGCGGAGTTTTACTGCCTGACTGATACTGCCTGACTGACAGACTGACTCACTGACTGACTGATACTGACTGACTGACTCACTGACTGACCGAGACTGACTGACTAACTGCCTGACTGACTGAGACTGGACTGACTGACTGACTGAGTGACTGTCTAACTGACTGACTGAGACTGACTGACTGACTGCTTGACTCTCTGACTGGCTATTTCACTGACTGACTGAATGACTAAATGACTGACTGAAACTGACTGACTGACTGCTTGACTACCTGACTGACTGCTTGACTGACTAACTGACTGGACAGGACTGACCGACTGACTGACTGACAGACTGACTGAATAAGGATGACTGACAGACTGACTGAATAAGGCTGACTGACTGACTGACTGACTGACAGACTGACTGAATAAGGCTGACCGACTGACTGACTGCCTGACTGACTGACTGACTGAATGACTGACTGACTGACTGACTGACCGAGACTGACTGACTGACTGACTGAGACTGGACTGGACTGACTGATTGACTGACTGACTGAGACTGACTGACTGCTTTAGTGACTAACTGACTGCACAGGACTGACCGACTGACTGACTGACTGACTGCCTGACTGACTGAATGACTGACTGACTGAGACTAAATGACTGACTGCTTGACTGACTGGCTGAAGGACTAACTGACTGACTGAGTGACTGACTGACTGGACTGACTGACTGAGACTGAATGACTGAGTGCTTGACTGATTGACTGTCAGACTGACTGACTGACTTCGCAAAAGGGAAAAATAAAAAAAAAGAATTATAAAATTAGAAAAAAATATTTGCATTTAAGATTTCCTTTCCGGCCGGGACTCGAACCCAGTACCACGCGCTAGGAACCCAACGGTCTAGCCATTAGGCTATCGGAGCTCTGTCGATGGAAGTCTTAAATATAATAAAAACAAAAAATGCACCTTGGTAATTATTGATTCAAACACTTTGAAATTTACAAGTCGAATAATTAAACTGACTCAGAATTTTTCTCCCTACATAAATAATCAATATTCGCAAAAGAGAAAAATTTAAAAAAAAAAGAAGAAGAAATTTCAAATTAGAAACTGAAAGTATACATTGAAGATTTTCGTTCAGGCTGGGACTCGAACCCAGGGCCACTCGCTTGGAAGCCTAACACTGTAGCCATTAGTCTATGGGAGCTCTGTCGGTGGGAGTTTTAAATATAATAAAAACAAAAAATGCACCTTGGTAATTGTTTATTTAAACACTTTGAAATCTTCGTGTCGAAAAATTAAACTGACTCAGAATTTTCTTCCCTACATAAATAATCAATAATTGCAAAGGAAAGAAATTGAAAAAAAAAAGAATTTTCAAATTAGAAAAGAAATATATACATTGAAGATATTCGCTCCGGCTGGGACTCGAACCCAGGCCACTCGCTTGGAAGACCAGCGGTCTAGCCATTAGGCTATCGGAGTTCTGTCGAGCGGAGTCTTACTGCCTGACTGATACTGCCTGACTGACAGACTGACTCACTGACTGACTGATACTGACTGACTGACTCACTGACTGACCGAGACTGACTGACTAACTGCCTGACTGACTGAGACTGGACTGACTGACTGACTGAGTGACTAACTGGCTGACTGAGACTGACTGACTGACTGCTTGACTCTCTGACTGGCTATTTCACTGACTGACTGAATGACTAAATGACTGACTGACACTGACTGACTGACTGCTTGACTACCTGACTGACTGCTTGACTGACTAACTGACTGGACAGGACTGACCGACTGACTGACTGACAGACTGACTGAATAAGGATGACTGACAGACTGACTGAATAAGGCTGACTGACTGACTGACAGACTGACTGAATAAGGCTGACCGACTGACTGACTGCCTGACTGAATGACTGACTGACTGACTGACCGAGACTGACTGACTGACTGACTGAGACTGGACTGGACTGACTGACTGACTGACTGACTGACTGCTTTAGTGACTAACTGACTACACAGGACTGACCGACTGACTGACTGACTGACTGCCTGACTGACTGACTGACTGAATGACTGACTGACTGAGACTAAATGACTGACTGCTTGACTGACTGGCTGAAGGATTAACTGACTGACTGAGTGACTGACTGACTGGACTGACTGACTGAGACTGAATGACTGAGTGCTTGACTGATTGACTGTCAGACTGACTGACTGACTTCGCAAAAGGGAAAAATAAAAAAAAAAGAATTATAAATTAGAAAAAAATATTTGCATTTAAGATTTCCTTTCCGGCTGGGATTTGAACCCAGGGCGACACTCATGGAAGCCCAACAATCTCGCCAATATACTATCGGATCTCTGTTGATCGGTGTCTTAATTATAATAAAAACAAAAAATGCACCTTAGTAATTATTGATCTAAAATCTTTGAAATCTAAAGGTCGAATGATTAAACTGACTCAGAATTTTCTTCCGTACATAAATAATCCATATTTGCAAAAGAAAGAAATTGAAAAAAAAAAAAAGAATCTTCAAATTAGAAGAGAAATATATACATGGAAGATTTTCGTTCCGGCCGGGACTCGATCCCAGTACCACGCGCTTGGAACCCAACGGTCTAGCCATTAGGCTATCGGAGCTCTGTCGATGGAAGTCTTAAATATAATAAAAACAAAAAATGCACCTTGGTAATTATTGATTCAAACACTTTGAAATTTACAAGTCGAATAATTAAACTGACTCAGAATTTTTCTCCCTACATAAATAATCAATATTCGCAAAAGAGAAAAATTTAAAAAAAAAAGAAGAAGAAATTTCAAATTAGAAACTGAAAGTATACATTGAAGATTTTCGTTCAGGCTGGGACTCGAACCCAGGGCCACTCGCTTGGAAGCCTAACACTGTAGCCATTAGTCTATGGGAGCTCTGTCGGTGGGAGTTTTAAATATAATAAAAACAAAAAATGCACCTTGGTAATTGTTTATTTAAACACTTTGAAATCTTCGTGTCGAAAAATTAAACTGACTCAGAATTTTCTTCCCTACATAAATAATCAATAATTGCAAAGGAAAGAAATTGAAAAAAAAAAGAATTTTCAAATTAGAAAAGAAATATATACATTGAAGATATTCGCTCCGGCTGGGACTCGAACCCAGGCCACTCGCTTGGAAGACCAGCGGTCTAGCCATTAGGCTATCGGAGTTCTGTCGAGCGGAGTCTTACTGCCTGACTGATACTGCCTGACTGACAGACTGACTCACTGACTGACTGATACTGACTGACTGACTCACTGACTGACCGAGACTGACTGACTAACTGCCTGACTGACTGAGACTGGACTGACTGACTGACTGAGTGACTAACTGGCTGACTGAGACTGACTGACTGACTGCTTGACTCTCTGACTGGCTATTTCACTGACTGACTGAATGACTAAATGACTGACTGACACTGACTGACTGACTGCTTGACTACCTGACTGACTGCTTGACTGACTAACTGACTGGACAGGACTGACCGACTGACTGACTGACAGACTGACTGAATAAGGATGACTGACAGACTGACTGAATAAGGCTGACTGACTGACTGACAGACTGACTGAATAAGGCTGACCGACTGACTGACTGCCTGACTGAATGACTGACTGACTGACTGACCGAGACTGACTGACTGACTGACTGAGACTGGACTGGACTGACTGACTGACTGACTGACTGAGACTGACTGACTGCTTTAGTGACTAACTGACTACACAGGACTGACCGACTGACTGACTGACTGACTGCCTGACTGACTGACTGACTGAATGACTGACTGACTGAGACTAAATGACTGACTGCTAGACTGACTGGCTGAAGGATTAACTGACTGACTGAGTGACTGACTGACTGGACTGACTGACTGAGACTGAATGACTGAGTGCTTGACTGATTGACTGTCAGACTGACTGACTGACTTCGCAAAAGGGAAAAATAAAAAAAAAAGAATTATAAATTAGAAAAAAATATTTGCATTTAAGATTTCCTTTCCGGCTGGGATTTGAACCCAGGGCGACACTCATGGAAGCCCAACGCTCTCGCCAATATACTATCGGATCTCTGTTGATCGGTGTCTTAATTATAATAAAAACAAAAAATGCACCTTAGTAATTATTGATCTAAAATCTTTGAAATCTAAAGGTCGAATGATTAAACTGACTCAGAATTTTCTTCCGTACATAAATAATCCATATTTGCAAAAGAAAGAAATTGAAAAAAAAAAAGAATCTTCAAATTAGAAGAGAAATATATACATGGAAGATTTTCGTTCCGGCCGGGACTCGATCCCAGTACCACGCGCTTGGAACCCAACGGTCTAGCCATTAGGCTATCGGAGCTCTGTCGATGGAAGTCTTAAATATAATAAAAACAAAAAATGCACCTTGATAATTATTGATTCAAACACTTTGAAATTTACAGGTCGAATAATTAAACTGACTCAGAATTTTTCTCCCTACATAAATAATCAATATTCGCAAAAGAGAAAAATTAAAAAAAAAAGAAGAAGAAATTTCAAATTAGAAACTAAAAGTATACATTGAAGATTTTCGTTCAGGCTGGGACTCGAACCCAGGGCCACTCGCTTGGAAGCCTAACACTCTAGCCATTAGTCTATGGGAGCTCTGTCGGTGGGAGTTTTAAATATAATAAAAACAAAAAATGCACCTTGGTAATTGTTTATTTAAACACTTTGAAATCTTCGTGTCGAAAAATTAAACTGACTCAGAATTTTCTTCCCTACATAAATAATCAATAATTGCAAAGGAAAGAAATTGAAAAAAAAAAAGAATTTTCAAATTAGAAAAGAAATATATACATTGAAGATATTCGCTCCGGCTGGGACTCGAACCCAGGCCACTCGCTTGGAAGACCAGCGGTCTAGCCATTAGGCTATCGGAGTTCTGTCGAGCGGAGTCTTACTGCCTGACTGATACTGCCTGACTGACAGACTGACTCACTGACTGACTGATACTGACTGACTGACTCACTGACTTACCGAGACTGACTGACTAACTGCCTGACTGACTGAGACAGGACTGACTGACTGACTGACTGACTGACTGACTAACTGACTGACTGAGACTGACTGACTGACTGCTTGACTCTCTGACTGGCTATTTCACTGACTGACTCAATGACTAAATGACTGACTGACACTGACTGACTGACTGCTTGACTACCTGACTGACTGCTTGACTGACTAACTGACTGGACAGGACTGACCGACTGACTGACTGACAGACTGACTGAATAAGGATGACTGACAGACTGACTGAATAAGGCTGACTGACTGACTGACTGACAGACTGACTGAATAAGGCTGACCGACTGACTGACTGCCTGACTGACTGACTGACTGAATGACTGACTGACTGACCGAGACTGACTGACTGACTGACTGAGACTGGACTGGACTGACTGACTGACTGACTGACTGAGACTGACTGACTGCTTTAGTGACTAACTGACTGCACAGGACTGACCGACTGACTGACTGACTGACTGCCTGACTGACTGACTGACTGAATGACTGACTGACTGAGACTAAATGACTGACTGCTTGACTGACTGGCTGAAGGACTAACTGACTGACTGAGTGACTGACTGACTGGACTGACTGACTGAGACTGAATGACTGAGTGCTTGACTGATTGACTGTCAGACAGACTGACTGACTTCGCAAAAGGGAAAAATAAAAAAAAAGAATTATAAAATTAGAAAAAAATATCTGCATTTAAGATTTCCTTTCCGGCCGGGACTCGAACCCAGTACCACGCGCTAGGAACCCAACGGTCTCGCCAATATACTATCGGATCTCTGTTGATCGGTGTCTTAATTATAATAAAAACAAAAAATGCACCTTAGTAATTATTGATCTAAAATCTTTGAAATCTAAAGGTCGAATGATTAAACTGACTCAGAATTTTCTTCCGTACATAAATAATCCATATTTGCAAAAGATAGAAATTGAAAAAAAAAAGAATCTTCAAATTAGAAGAGAAATATATACATGGAAGATTTTCGTTCCGGCCGGGACTCGAACCCAGTACCACGCGCTTGGAACCCAACGGTCTAGCCATTAGGCTATCGGAGCTCTGTCGATGGAAGTCTTAAATATAATAAAAACAAAAAATGCACCTTGGTAATTATTGATTCAAACACTTTGAAATTTACAGGTCGAATAATTAAACTGACTCAGAATTTTTCTCCCTACATAAATAATCAATATTCGCAAAAGAGAAAAATTAAAAAAAAAAGAAGAAGAAATTTCAAATTAGAAACTAAAAGTATACATTGAAGATTTTCGTTCAGGCTGGGACTCGAACCCAGGGCCACTCGCTTGGAAGCCTAACACTCTAGCCATTAGTCTATGGGAGCTCTGTCGGTGGGAGTTTTAAATATAATAAAAACAAAAAATGCACCTTGGTAATTGTTTATTTAAACACTTTGAAATCTTCGTGTCGAAAAATTAAACTGACTCAGAATTTTCTTCCCTACATAAATAATCAATAATTGCAAAGGAAAGAAATTGAAAAAAAAAAAGAATTTTCAAATTAGAAAAGAAATATATACATTGAAGATATTCGCTCCGGCTGGGACTCGAACCCAGGCCACTCGCTTGGAAGACCAGCGGTCTAGCCATTAGGCTATCGGAGTTCTGTCGAGCGGAGTCTTACTGCCTGACTGATACTGCCTGACTGACAGACTGACTCACTGACTGACTGATACTGACTGACTGACTCACTGACTGACTAACTGCCTGACTGACTGAGACTGGACTGACTGACTGACTGACTGACTGACTGACTAACTGACTGACTGAGACTGACTGACTGACTGCTTGACTCTCTGACTGGCTATTTCACTGACTGACTGAATGACTAAATGACTGACTGACACTGACTGACTGACTGCTTGACTACCTGACTGACTGCTTGACTGACTAACTGACTGGACAGGACTGACCGACTGACTGACTGACAGACTGACTGAATAAGGATGACTGACAGACTGACTGAATAAGGCTGACTGACTGACTGACTGACAGACTGACTGAATAAGGCTGACCGACTGACTGACTGCCTGACTGACTGAATGACTGACTGACTGACTGACCGAGACTGACTGACTGACTGACTGAGACTGGACTGGACTGACTGACTGACTGACTGACTGAGACTGACTGACTGCTTTAGTGACTAACTGACTGCACAGGACTGACCGACTGACTGACTGACTGACTGCCTGACTGACTGACTGACTGAATGACTGCCTGACTGAGACTAAATGACTGACTGCTTGACTGACTGACTGAGTGACTGACTGACTGACTGAGTGACTGACTGACTGGACTGACTGACTGAGACTGAATGACTGAGTGCTTGACTGATTGACTGTCAGACTGACTGACTGACTTCGCAAAAGGGAAAAATAAAAAAAAAGAATTATAAAATTAGAAAAAAATATTTGCATTTAAGATTTCCTTTCCGGCTGGGATTTGAACCCAGGGCGACACTCATGGAAGCCCAACGCTCTCGCCAATATACTATCGGATCTCTGTTATCGGTGTCTTAACCGTTTACACGCCAATGTTCCAAAAATGGAACATCATATTTAAGTGAAAATTTTCCCAAGAAATAACGTTAAAATAAACAAGTTTTTTTTAACACAGTTTAGTCTTATTTCAAAGTATTTTTTGATTTCCTGCTTGATTGTTTATATGTTTTCAATTATTTTTTTGCGATTTTTCAAAGATGAGTGTTTTTTTAGCTTTTTGCAACTTTTTCTTATAAAATTTACCAAAAATTGGCTTTTTCAGAAAATGTGATGATATTTATTATAGTTGTGAAAAATACTTCAATGTATGATTTTAAAATGCTTGTAGAAATGTACAATGATATTTCCGAAAGGTGTACCCCTTCAAAATAGCATGTTCCAATTTTGGAACATTGGCGCTTTTAGGGAGTCAAATTTCCAAGAAGTAAATCGTTCGACTTCAAAGGGGAAATTTCATTTTTCGTAATATATGTTTCTTTTTTTTCTCATTTTGAATGTACTCTGATGTAGATGTTGGCAAAACTAAGTAAATTTATATTTTGAAAGGATATGACGTTTCGTTAGCAAAGAAAATAATAAGTCTTCTGTTTGACGGACTATATGGCTCCGAATCCACACCTGCTCGGACAGCTGCATTGTCACGTGATAACAAAAAGTAATATTAGTGAGCGTTTCATTCTTCATATTTTAAATGCAGTTCAATAATTCGCTAGCTTTGTTTTCAAGCGAAACAAAATTCTGTTTGACGTATACCAACTGTTCATAAATGTTAAAAAATTTCTACAAGATTTCTTACTGTAGAACAAGCTGTGGCTTATTTAGAGACATTGTCAGATTCGGATTTGTCAGATGTAGATCTATGCCAATTACCCCCTTTTTGAACCAGGCAATATCACTGAGGAAGAATAGATGTTGACAGAGATGAAATCCTACAATTTTTTGGTTTGCTGCTATTGAGTGGGTACCATTCTGTTCCTTCTGAAGATATGTATTGGAGCAGTGCAGAAGATACATCTGTGCCAATTGTACCAACAGTTATGCCTCAAAATCGTTTTTGGAAAATAAAAAAAACTTTCATTTGATGGACAACCATGAATTAAAACAAAATGACAAACTAAGAAAAGTTTTCCTATTTACGAAGAATTGTGTAAAAACCTTCAACAATTTGATGTATTTCATGAAAAGTTCATGTAAATGATCTATTATCAGTTTCGGCTGACACGTCAAAGCATGAAGTATACTTTGATAAATTTTTTACATCATATGAATTAATTTCTCAGCTATCAAAAAAAGGTGTACGAGCAACAGGAACAATTCGTGAAAACCGAACTGGTCATTGTCCACTGAAATCCAAAAAAGCCCTTTCTAAAGAAGATCGAGAACATTTTGACTATCGATCTGATGGATCAGTGTACCTGTGCAGCTGGAATGATAATGCAGTGGTTACAGTAGCATCTAATTGTTATACACATGAGCCACTTGTTTCTGTAAAATGTTACTCAAATGCGCAGAAATGCAAGATAGATGTGCCACAACCTCATTTTATCTCAGATACAATGAAGGAATGGGGGGTGTGGACGTCTTGGATAAATTTTTAGGGAGCTACAGACCTCATTTGAGGAGTAAAAAATGGTGGTGGAATCTTTTTAGTAATGCTCTGAATATTTCAGTAGTAGCTAGTTGGTTACTTCATTCTGAGTTACACGAAGTCAAGATGAAGTATTTAGAGTTCCGAAGAGAAATAACAACTCACCTCCTAAGAAGAAAAGTACGAGTGGAAAGTCATGCAGGGCCTCGTTGTCATTTACATAAACAATCAAGAATGTCTGACGAACATTATATTGTATCTGCATCCCAAGGACGTTGCGCGGTGTGCAAAAAAAAATACGACGAAGAAATGTTTCCATTGCGACAAACGACTTCACCGGCAAATTTTTCCTTTCATATCATGGGCATTAGATAATTCTGTATTGGATTTTCTGAATTCTGATATGTACATAAATGCAATTTAAAATATTATTTTTTCCGCAATAAGTATGCTAATATAAAAACCGCATTCAAAACCTCTTAGTTTAAAAAAAAAATCTCTGAAAAAAAAACTTCATGCAAAGCGCCAATGTTCCAAAAATGGAACACACTGAAAAACATAGTAAAAAAAATTTTTCTGAAAATTTTATTTTATTTCTGTATTTACTAGACATAAATAGACATAATTTCAAAAAACTACTCAAATTTGATCATCCGTCAATAGTTCGGCGGTTAAACGGTTAATTATAATAAAAACAAAAAATGCACCTTAGTAATTATTGATCTAAAATCTTTGAAATCTAAAGGTCGAATGATTAAACTGACTCAGAATTTTCTTCCGTACATAAATAATCCATATTTGCAAAAGAAAGAAATTGAAAAAAAAAAGAATCTTCAAATTAGAAGAGAAATATATACATGGAAGATTTTCGTTCCGGCCGGGACTCGAACCCAGTACCACGCGCTTGGAACCCAACGGTCTAGCCATTAGGCTATCGGAGCTCTGTCGATGGAAGTCTTAAATATAATAAAAACAAAAAATGCACCTTGGTAATTATTGATTCAAACACTTTGAAATTTACAGGTCGAATAATTAAACTGACTCAGAATTTTTCTCCCTACATAAATAATCAATATTCGCAAAAGAGAAAAATTAAAAAAAAAGAAGAAGAAATTTCAAATTAGAAACTAAAAGTATACATTGAAGATTTTCGTTCAGGCTGGGACTCGAACCCAGGGCCACTCGCTTGGAAGCCTAACACTCTAGCCATTAGTCTATGGGAGCTCTGTCGGTGGGAGTTTTAAATATAATAAAAACAAAAAATGCACCTTGGTAATTGTTTATTTAAACACTTTGAAATCTTCGTGTCGAAAAATTAAACTGACTCAGAATTTTCTTCCCTACATAAATAATCAATAATTGCAAATTAAAGAAATTGAAAAAAAAAAGAATTTTCAAATTAGAAAAGAAATATATACATTGAAGATATTCGCTCCGGCTGGGACTCGAACCCAGGCCACTCGCTTGGAAGACCAGCGGTCTAGCCATTAGGCTATCGGAGTTCTGTCGAGCGGAGTCTTACTGCCTGACTGATACTGCCTGACTGACAGACTGACTCACTGACTGACTGATACTGACTGACTGACTCACTGACTGACCGAGACTGACTGACTAACTGCCTGACTGACTGAGACTGGACTGACTGACTGACTGACTGACTGACTGACTAACTGACTGACTGAGACTGACTGCTTGACTCTCTGACTGGCTATTTCACTGACTGACTGAATGACTAAATGACTGACTGACACTGACTGACTGACTGCTTGACTACCTGACTGACTGCTTGACTGACTAACTGACTGGACAGGACTGACCGACTGACTGACAAACAGACTGACTGAATAAGGATGACTGACAGACTGACTGAATAAGGCTGACTGACTGACTGAATAAGGCTGACCGACTGACTGACTGCCTGACTGACTGACTGACTGACCGAGACTGACTGACTGACTGACTGAGACTGGACTGGACTGACTGACTGACTGACTGAATGACTGACTGACTGAGACTAAATGACTGACTGCTTGACTGACTGGCTGAAGGACTAACTGACTGACTGAGTGACTGACTGACTGGACTGACTGACTGAGACTGAATGACTGAGTGCTTGACTGATTGACTGTCAGACTGACTGACTGACTTCGCAAAAGGGAAAAATAAAAAAAAAAAGAATTATAAAATTAGAAAAAAATATTTGCATTTAAGATTTCCTTTCCGGCTGGGATTTGAACCCAGGGCGACACTCATGGAAGCCCAACGCTCTCGCCAATATACTATCGGATCTCTGTTGATCGGTGTCTTAATTATAATAAAAACAAATAATGCACCTTAGTAATTATTGATCTAAAATCTTTGAAATCTAAAGGTCGAATGATTAAACTGACTCAGAATTTTCTTCCGTACATAAATAATCCATATTTGCAACAGAAAGAAATTGAAAAAAAAAAGAATCTTCAAATTAGAAGAGAAATATATACATGGAAGATTTTCGTTCCGGCCGGGACTCGAACCCAGTACCACGCGCTTGGAACCCAACGGTCTAGCCATTAGGCTATCGGAGCTCTGTCGATGGAAGTCTTAAATATAATAAAAACAAAAAATGCACCTTGGTAATTATTGATTCAAACACTTTGAAATTTACAGGTCGAATAATTAAACTGACTCAGAATTTTTCTCCCTACATAAATAATCAATATTCGCAAAAGAGAAAAATTAAAAAAAAAAGAAGAAGAAATTTCAAATTAGAAACTAAAAGTATACATTGAAGATTTTCGTTCAGGCTGGGACTCGAACCCAGGGCCACTCGCTTGGAAGCCTAACACTCTAGCCATTAGTCTATGGGAGCTCTGTCGGTGGGAGTTTTAAATATAATAAAAACAAAAAATGCACCTTGGTAATTGTTTATTTAAACACTTTGAAATCTTCGTGTCGAAAAATTAAACTGACTCAGAATTTTCTTCCCTACATAAATAATCAATAATTGCAAAGGAAAGAAATTGAAAAAAAAAGAATTTTCAAATTAGAAAAGAAATATATACATTGAAGATATTCGCTCCGGCTGGGACTCGAACCCAGGCCACTCGCTTGGAAGACCAGCGGTCTAGCCATTAGGCTATCGGAGTTCTGTCGAGCGGAGTCTTACTGCCTGACTGATACTGCCTGACTGACAGACTGACTCACTGACTGACTGATACTGACTGACTGACTCACTGACTGACCGAGACTGACTGACTAACTGCCTGACTGACTGAGACTGGACTGACTGACTGACTGACTGACTGACTGACTAACTGACTGACTGAGACTGACTGACTGACTGCTTGACTCTCTGACTGGCTATTTCACTGACTGACTGAATGACTAAATGACTGACTGACACTGACTGACTGACTGCTTGACTACCTGACTGACTGCTTGACTGACTAACTGACTGGACATGACTGACCGACTGACTGACTGACAGACTGACTGAATAAGGATGACTGACAGACTGACTGAATAAGGCTGACTGACTGACTGACTGACAGACTGACTGACTGCCTGACTGACTGACTGACTGAATGACTGACTGACTGACTGACCGAGACTGACTGACTGACTGACTGAGACTGGACTGGACTGACTGACTGACTGACTGACTGAGACTGACTGACTGCTTTAGTGACTAACTGACTGCACAGGACTGACCGACTGACTGACTGCCTGACTGACTGACTGACTGAATGACTGACTGACTGAGACTAAAAGACTGACTGCTTGACTGACTGGCTGAAGGACTAACTGACTGACTGAGTGACTGATTGACTGGACTGACTGACTGAGACTGAATGACTGAGTGCTTGACTTATTGACTGTCAGACTGACTGACTGACTTCGCAAAAGGGAAAAATAAAAAAAAAAGAATTATAAAATTAGAAAAAATATTTGCATTTAAGATTTCCTTTCCGGCTGGGATTTGAACCCAGGGCGACACTCATGGAAGCCCAACGCTCTCGCCAATATACTACCGGATCTCTGTTGATCGGTGTCTTAATTATAATAAAAACAAAAAATGCACCTTAGTAATTATTGATCTAAAATCTTTGAAATCTAAAGGTCGAATGATTAAACTGACTCAGAATTTTCTTCCGTACATAAATAATCCATATTTGCAAAAGAAAGAAATTGAAAAAAAAAAGAATCTTCAAATTAGAAGAGAAATATATACATGGAAGATTTTCGTTCCGGCCGGGACTCGAACCCAGTACCACGAGCTTGGAACCCAACGGTCTAGCCATTAGGCTATCGGAGCTCTGTCGATGGAAGTCTTAAATATAATAAAAACAAAAAATGCACCTTGGTAATTATTGATTCAAACACTTTGAAATTTACAGGTCGAATAATTAAACTGACTCAGAATTTTTCTCCCTACATAAATAATCAATATTCGCAAAAGAGAAAAATTAAAAAAAAAAAGAAGAAGAAATTTCAAATTAGAAACTAAAAGTATACATTGAAGATTTTCGTTCAGGCTGGGACTCGAACCGAGGGCCACTCGCTTGGAAGCCTAACACTCTAGCCATTAGTCTATGGGAGCTCTGTCGGTGGGAGTTTTAAATATAATAAAAACAAAAAATGCACCTTGGTAATTGTTTATTTAAACACTTTGAAATCTTCGTGTCGAAAAATTAAACTGACACAGAATTTTCTTCCCTACATAAATAATCAATAATTGCAAAGGAAAGAAATTGAAAAAAAAAAGAATTTTCAAATTAGAAAAGAAATATATACATTGAAGATATTCGCTCCGGCTGGGACTCGAACCCAGGCCACTCGCTTGGAAGACCAGCGGTCTAGCCATTAGGCTATCGGAGTTCTGTCGAGCGGAGTCTTACTGCCTGACTGATACTGCCTGACTGACAGACTGACTCACTGACTGACTGATACTGACTGACTGACTCACTGACTGACCGAGACTGACTGACTAACTGCCTGACTGACTGAGACTGGACTGACTGACTGACTGACTGACTGACTGACTAACTGACTGACTGAGACTGACTGCTTGACTCTCTGACTGGCTATTTCACTGACTGACTGAATGACTAAATGACTGACTGACACTGACTGACTGACTGCTTGACTACCTGACTGACTGCTTGACTGACTAACTGACTGGACAGGACTGACCGACTGACTGACAAACAGACTGACTGAATAAGGATGACTGACAGACTGACTGAATAAGGCTGACTGACTGACTGACTGACAGACTGACTGAATAAGGCTGACCGACTGACTGACTGACTGACTGACTGAATGACTGACTGACTGACTGACCGAGACTGACTGACTGACTGACTGAGACTGGACTGGACTGACTGACTGACTGACTGACTGAGACTGACTGACTGCTTTAATGACTAACTGACTGCACAGGACTGACCGACTGACTGACTGACTGACTGCCTGACTGACTGACTGACTGAATGACTGACTGACTGAGACTAAATGACTGACTGCTTGACTGACTGGCTGAAGGACTAACTGACTGACTGAGTGACTGATTGACTGGACTGACTGACTGAGACTGAATGACTGAGTGCTTGACTGATTGACTGTCAGACTGACTGACTGACTTCGCAAAAGGAAAAAATAAAAAAAAAAGAATTATAAAATTAGAAAAAAATATTTGCATTTAAGATTTCCTTTCCGGCCGGGACTCGAACCCAGTACCACGCGCTAGGAACCCAACGGTCTAGCCATTAGGCTATCGGAGCTCTGTCGATGGAAGTCTTAAATATAATAAAAACAAAAAATGCACCTTGGTAGTTATTGATTCAAACACTTTGAAATTTACAGGTCGAATAATTAAACTGACTCAGAATTTTTCTCCCTACATAAATAATCAATATTCGCAAAAGAGAAAAATTAAAAAAAAAAGAAGAAGAAATTTCAAATTAGAAACTAAAAGTATACATTGAAGATTTTCGTTCAGGCTGGGACTCGAACCGAGGGCCACTCGCTTGGAAGCCTAACACTCTAGCCATTAGTCTATGGGAGCTCTGTCGGTGGGAGTTTTAAATATAATAAAAACAAAAAATGCACCTTGGTAATTGTTTATTTAAACACTTTGAAATCTTCGTGTCGAAAAATTAAACTGACTCAGAATTTTCTTCCCTACATAAATAATCAATAATAGCAAAGGAAAGAAATTGAAAAAAAAAAGAATTTTCAAATTAGAAAAGAAATATATACATTGAAGATATTCGCTCCGGCTGGGACTCGAACCCAGGCCACTCGCTTGGAAGACCAGCGGTCTAGCCATTAGGCTATCGGAGTTCTGTCGAGCGGAGTCTTACTGCCTGACTGATACTGCCTGACTGACAGACTGACTCACTGACTGACTGATACTGACTGACTGACTCACTGACTGACCGAGACTGACTGACTAACTGCCTGACTGACTGAGACTGGACTGACTGACTGACTGAGACTGACTGACTGACTGCTTGACTCTCTGACTGGCTATTTCACTGACTGACTGAATGACTAAATGACTGACTGACACTGACTGACTGACTGCTTGACTACCTGACTGACTGCTTGACTGACTAACTGACTGGACAGGACTGACCGACTGACTGACTGACAGACTGACTGAATAAGGATGACTGACAGACTGACTGAATAAGGCTGACTGACTGACTGACTGACAGACTGACTAAATAAGGCTGACCGACTGACTGACTGCCTGACTGACTGACTGACTGAATGACTGACTGACTGACTGACCGAGACTGACTGACTGACTGACTGAGACTGGACTGGACTGACTGACTGACTGACTGACTGCTTTAGTGACTGACTGACTGCTTTAGTGACTAACTGACTGCACAGGACTGACCGACTGACTGACTGACTGACTGCCTGACTGACTGACTGACTGAATGACTGACTGACTGAGACTAAATGACTGACTGCTTGACTGACTGGCTGAAGGACTAACTGACTGACTGAGTGACTGACTGACTGGACTGACTGACTGAGACTGAATGACTGAGTGCTTGACTGATTGACTGTCAGACTGACTGACTGACTTCGCAAAAGGGAAAAATAAAAAAAAAAGAATTATAAAATTAGAAAAAAATATTTGCATTTAAGATTTCCTTTCCGGCTGGGATTTGAACCCAGGGCGACACTCATGGAAGCCCAACGCTCTCGCCAATATACTATCGGATCTCTGTTGATCGGTGTCTTAATTATAATAAAAACAAAAAATGCACCTTAGTAATTATTGATCTAAAATCTTTGAAATCTAAAGGTCGAATGATTAAACTGACTCAGAATTTTCTTCCGTACATAAATAATCCATATTTGCAAAAGAAAGAAATTGAAAAAAAAAGAATCTTCAAATTAGAAGAGAAATATATACATGGAAGATTTTCGTTCCGGCCGGGACTCGAACCCAGTACCACGCGCTTGGAACCCAACGGTCTAGCCATTAGGCTATCGGAGCTCTGTCGATGGAAGTCTTAAATATAAAAAAAACAAAAAATGCACCTTGGTAATTATTGATTCAAACACTTTGAAATTTACAGGTCGAATAATTAAACTGACTCAGAATTTTTCTCCCTACATAAATAATCAATATTCGCAAAAAGAGAAAAATTAAAAAAAAAAAGAAGAAGAAATTTCAAATTAGAAACTAAAAGTATACATTGAAGATTTTCGTTCAGGCTGGGACTCGAACCCAGGGCCACTCGCTTGGAAGCCTAACACTCCAGCCATTAATCTATGGGAGCTCTGTCGGTGGGAGTTTTAAATATAATAAAAACAAAAAATGCACCTTGGTAATTGTTTATTTAAACACTTTGAAATCTTTGTGTCGAAAAATTAAACTGACTCAGAATTTTCTTCCCTACATAAATAATCAATAATTGCAAAGGAAAGAAATTGAAAAAAAAAAGAATTTTCAAATTAGAAAAGAAATATATGCATTGAAGATATTCGCTCCGGCTGGGACTCGAACCCAGGCCACTCGCTTGGAAGACCAGCGGTCTAGCCATTAGGCTATCGGAGTTCTGTCGAGCGGAGTCTTACTGCCTGACTGATACTGCCTGACTGACAGACTGACTCACTGACTGACTGATACTGACTGACTGACTCACTGACTGACCGAGACTGACTGACTAACTGCCTGACTGACTGAGACTGGACTGACTGACTGACTGACTGACTGACTGACTAACTGACTGACTGAGACTGACTGACTGACTGCTTGACTCTCTGACTGGCTATTTCACTGACTGACTGAATGACTAAATGACTGACTGACACTGACTGACTGACTGCTTGACTACCTGACTGACTGCTTGACTGACTAACTGACTGGACAGGACTGACCGACTGACTGACTGACAGACTGACTGAATAAGGATGACTGACAGACTGACTGAATAAGGCTGACTGACTGACTGAATAAGGCTGACCGACTGACTGACTGCCTGACTGACTGACTGACTGACCGAGACTGACTGACTGACTGACTGAGACTGGACTGACTGACTGACTGACTGAATGACTGACTGACTGAGACTAAATGACTGACTGCTTGACTGACTGGCTGAAGGACTAACTGACTGACTGAGTGACTGACTGACTGGACTGACTGACTGAGACTGAATGACTGAGTGCTTGACTGATTGACTGTCAGACTGACTGACTGACTTCGCAAAAGGGAAAAATAAAAAAAAAAGAATTATAAAATTAGAAAAAAATATTTGCATTTAAGATTTCCTTTCCGGCTGGGATTTGAACCCAGGGCGACACTCATGGAAGCCCAACGCTCTCGCCAATATACTATCGGATCTCTGTTGATCGGTGTCTTAATTATAATAAAAACAAATAATGCACCTTAGTAATTATTGATCTAAAATCTTTGAAATCTAAAGGTCGAATGATTAAACTGACTCAGAATTTTCTTCCGTACATAAATAATCCATATTTGCAACAGAAAGAAATTGAAAAAAAAAAGAATCTTCAAATTAGAAGAGAAATATATACATGGAAGATTTTCGTTCCGGCCGGGACTCGAACCCAGTACCACGCGCTTGGAACCCAACGGTCTAGCCATTAGGCTATCGGAGCTCTGTCGATGGAAGTCTTAAATATAATAAAAACAAAAAATGCACCTTGGTAATTATTGATTCAAACACTTTGAAATTTACAGGTCGAATAATTAAACTGACTCAGAATTTTTCTCCCTACATAAATAATCAATATTCGCAAAAGAGAAAAATTAAAAAAAAAAGAAGAAGAAATTTCAAATTAGAAACTAAAAGTATACATTGAAGATTTTCGTTCAGGCTGGGACTCGAACCCAGGGCCACTCGCTTGGAAGCCTAACACTCTAGCCATTAGTCTATGGGAGCTCTGTCGGTGGGAGTTTTAAATATAATAAAAACAAAAAATGCACCTTGGTAATTGTTTATTTAAACACTTTGAAATCTTCGTGTCGAAAAATTAAACTGACTCAGAATTTTCTTCCCTACATAAATAATCAATAATTGCAAAGGAAAGAAATTGAAAAAAAAAGAATTTTCAAATTAGAAAAGAAATATATACATTGAAGATATTCGCTCCGGCTGGGACTCGAACCCAGGCCACTCGCTTGGAAGACCAGCGGTCTAGCCATTAGGCTATCGGAGTTCTGTCGAGCGGAGTCTTACTGCCTGACTGATACTGCCTGACTGACAGACTGACTCACTGACTGACTGATACTGACTGACTGACTCACTGACTGACCGAGACTGACTGACTAACTGCCTGACTGACTGAGACTGGACTGACTGACTGACTGACTGACTGACTGACTAACTGACTGACTGAGACTGACTGACTGACTGCTTGACTCTCTGACTGGCTATTTCACTGACTGACTGAATGACTAAATGACTGACTGACACTGACTGACTGACTGCTTGACTACCTGACTGACTGCTTGACTGACTAACTGACTGGACATGACTGACCGACTGACTGACTGACAGACTGACTGAATAAGGATGACTGACAGACTGACTGAATAAGGCTGACTGACTGACTGACTGACAGACTGACTGACTGCCTGACTGACTGACTGACTGAATGACTGACTGACTGACTGACCGAGACTGACTGACTGACTGACTGAGACTGGACTGGACTGACTGACTGACTGACTGACTGAGACTGACTGACTGCTTTAGTGACTAACTGACTGCACAGGACTGACCGACTGACTGACTGCCTGACTGACTGACTGACTGAATGACTGACTGACTGAGACTAAAAGACTGACTGCTTGACTGACTGGCTGAAGGACTAACTGACTGACTGAGTGACTGATTGACTGGACTGACTGACTGAGACTGAATGACTGAGTGCTTGACTTATTGACTGTCAGACTGACTGACTGACTTCGCAAAAGGGAAAAATAAAAAAAAAAAGAATTATAAAATTAGAAAAAATATTTGCATTTAAGATTTCCTTTCCGGCTGGGATTTGAACCCAGGGCGACACTCATGGAAGCCCAACGCTCTCGCCAATATACTACCGGATCTCTGTTGATCGGTGTCTTAATTATAATAAAAACAAAAAATGCACCTTAGTAATTATTGATCTAAAATCTTTGAAATCTAAAGGTCGAATGATTAAACTGACTCAGAATTTTCTTCCGTACATAAATAATCCATATTTGCAAAAGAAAGAAATTGAAAAAAAAAAGAATCTTCAAATTAGAAGAGAAATATATACATGGAAGATTTTCGTTCCGGCCGGGACTCGAACCCAGTACCACGCGCTTGGAACCCAACAGTCTAGCCATTAGGCTATCGCAGCTCTGTCGATGGAAGTCTTAAATATAATAAAAACAAAAAAATGCACCTTGGTAATTATTGATTCAAACACTTTGAAATTTACAGGTCGAATAATTAAACTGACTCAGAATTTTTCTCCCTACATAAATAATCAATATTCGCAAAAGAGAAAAATTAAAAAAAAGAAGAAATTTCAAATTAGAAACTAAAAGTATACATTGAAGATTTTCGTTCAGGCTGGGACTCGAACCCAGGGCCACTCGCTTGGAAGCCTAACACTCTAGCCATTAGTCTATGGGAGCTCTGTCGGTGGGAGTTTTAAATATAATAAAAACAAAAAATGCACCTTGGTAATTGTTTATTTAAACACTTTGAAATCTTCGTGTCGAAAAATTAAACTGACTCAGAATTTTCTTCCCTACATAAATAATCAATAATTGCAAAGGAAAGAAATTGAAAAAAAAAAGAATTTTCAAATTAGAAAAGAAATATATACATTGAAGATATTCGCTCCGGCTGGGACTCGAACCCAGGCCACTTGCTTGGAAGACCAGCGGTCTAGCCATTAGGCTATCGGAGTTCTGTCGAGCGGAGTCTTACTGCCTGACTGATACTGCCTGACTGACAGACTGACTCACTGACTGACTGATACTGACTGACTGACTCACTGACTGACCGAGACTGACTGACTAACTGCCTGACTGACTGAGACTGGACTGACTGACTGACTGACTGACTGACTGACTAACTGACTGACTGAGACTGACTGACTGACTGCTTGACTCTCTGACTGGCTATTTCACTGACTGACTGAATGACTAAATGACTGACTGACACTGACTGACTGACTGCTTGACTACCTGACTGACTGCTTGACTGACTAACTGACTGGACAGGACTGACCGACTGACTGACTGACAGACTGACTGAATAAGGATGACTGACAGACTGACTGAATAAGGCTGACTGACTGACTGAATAAGGCTGACCGACTGACTGACTGCCTGACTGACTGACTGACTGACCGAGACTGACTGACTGACTGACTGAGACTGGACTGGACTGACTGACTGACTGACTGAATGACTGACTGACTGAGACTAAATGACTGACTGCTTGACTGACTGGCTGAAGGACTAACTGACTGACTGAGTGACTGACTGACTGGACTGACTGACTGAGACTGAATGACTGAGTGCTTGACTGATTGACTGTCAGACTGACTGACTGACTTCGCAAAAGGGAAAAATAAAAAAAAAAGAATTATAAAATTAGAAAAAAATATTTGCATTTAAGATTTCCTTTCCGGCTGGGATTTGAACCCAGGGCGACACTCATGGAAGCCCAACGCTCTCGCCAATATACTATCGGATCTCTGTTGATCGGTGTCTTAATTATAATAAAAACAAATAATGCACCTTAGTAATTATTGATCTAAAATCTTTGAAATCTAAAGGTCGAATGATTAAACTGACTCAGAATTTTCTTCCGTACATAAATAATCCATATTTGCAAAAGAAAGAAATTGAAAAAAAAAGAATCTTCAAATTAGAAGAGAAATATATACATGGAAGATTTTCGTTCCGGCCGGGACTCGAACCCAGTACCACGCGCTTGGAATCCAACGGTCTAGCCATTAGGCTATCGGAGCTCTGTCGATGGAAGTCTTAAATATAATAAAAACAAAAAATGCACCTTGGTAATTATTGATTCAAACACTTTGAAATTTACAGGTCGAATAATTAAACTGACTCAGAATTTTTCTCCCTACATAAATAATCAATATTCGCAAAAGAGAAAAATTAAAAAAAAAAGAAGAAGAAATTTCAAATTAGAAACTAAAAGTATACATTGAAGATTTTCGTTCAGGCTGGGACTCGAACCCAGGGCCACTCGCTTGGAAGCCTAACACTCTAGCCATTAGTCTATGGGAGCTCTGTCGGTGGGAGTTTTAAATATAATAAAAACAAAAAATGCACCTTGGTAATTGTTTATTTAAACACTTTGAAATCTTCGTGTCGAAAAATTAAACTGACTCAGAATTTTCTTCCCTACATAAATAATCAATAATTGCAAAGGAAAGAAATTGAAAAAAAAAGAATTTTCAAATTAGAAAAAAAATATATACATTGAAGATATTCGCTCCGGCTGGGACTCGAACCCAGGCCACTCGCTTGGAAGACCAGCGGTCTAGCCATTAGGCTATCGGAGTTCTGTCGAGCGGAGTCTTACTGCCTGACTGATACTGCCTGACTGACAGACTGACTCACTGACTGACTGATACTGACTGACTGACTCACTGACTGACCGAGACTGACTGACTAACTGCCTGACTGACTGAGACTGGACTGACTGACTGACTGACTGACTGACTGACTAACTGACTGACTGAGACTGACTGACTGACTGCTTGACTCTCTGACTGGCTATTTCACTGACTGACTGAATGACTAAATGACTGACTGACACTGACTGACTGACTGCTTGACTACCTGACTGACTGCTTGACTGACTAACTGACTGGACATGACTGACCGACTGACTGACTGACAGACTGACTGAATAAGGATGACTGACAGACTGACTGAATAAGGCTGACTGACTGACTGACTGACAGACTGACTGACTGCCTGACTGACTGACTGACTGAATGACTGACTGACTGACTGACCGAGACTGACTGACTGACTGACTGAGACTGGACTGGACTGACTGACTGACTGACTGACTGAGACTGACTGACTGCTTTAGTGACTAACTGACTGCACAGGACTGACCGACTGACTGACTGCCTGACTGACTGACTGACTGAATGACTGACTGACTGAGACTAAAAGACTGACTGCTTGACTGACTGGCTGAAGGACTAACTGACTGACTGAGTGACTGACTGACTGGACTGACTGACTGAGACTGAATGACTGAGTGCTTGACTTATTGACTGTCAGACTGACTGACTGACTTCGCAAAAGGGAAAAATAAAAAAAAAAGAATTATAAAATTAGAAAAAATATTTGCATTTAAGATTTCCTTTCCGGCTGGGATTTGAACCCAGGGCGACACTCATGGAAGCCCAACGCTCTCGCCAATATACTACCGGATCTCTGTTGATCGGTGTCTTAATTATAATAAAAACAAAAAATGCACCTTAGTAATTATTGATCTAAAATCTTTGAAATCTAAAGGTCGAATGATTAAACTGACTCAGAATTTTCTACCGTACATAAATAATCCATATTTGCAAAAGAAAGAAATTGAAAAAAAAAAAAGAATCTTCAAATTAGAAGAGAAATATATACATGGAAGATTTTCGTTCCGGCCGGGACTCGAACCCAGTACCACGCGCTTGGAACCCAACAGTCTAGCCATTAGGCTATCGGAGCTCTGTCGATGGAAGTCTTAAATATAATAAAAACAAAAAAATGCACCTTGGTAATTATTGATTCAAACACTTTGAAATTTACAGGTCGAATAATTAAACTGACTCAGAATTTTTCTCCCTACATAAATAATCAATATTCGCAAAAGAGAAAAATTAAAAAAAAAGAAGAAATTTCAAATTAGAAACTAAAAGTATACATTGAAGATTTTCGTTCAGGCTGGGACTCGAACCCAGGGCCACTCGCTTGGAAGCCTAACACTCTAGCCATTAGTCTATGGGAGCTCTGTCGGTGGGAGTTTTAAATATAATAAAAACAAAAAATGCACCTTGGTAATTGTTTATTTAAACACTTTGAAATCTTCGTGTCGAAAAATTAAACTGACTCAGAATTTTCATCCCTACATAAATAATCAATAATTGCAAAGGAAAGAAATTGAAAAAAAAAAGAATTTTCAAATTAGAAAAGAAATATATACATTGAAGATATTCGCTCCGGCTGGGACTCGAACCCAGGCCACTCGCTTGGAAGACCAGCGGTCTAGCCATTAGGCTATCGGAGTTCTGTCGAGCGGAGTCTTACTGCCTGACTGATACTGCCTGACTGACAGACTGACTCACTGACTGACTGATACTGACTGACTGACTCACTGACTGACCGAGACTGACTGACTAACTGCCTGACTGACTGAGACTGGACTGACTGACTGACTGACTGACTGACTGACTAACTGAGACTGACTGACTGACTGCTTGACTACCTGACTGACTGCTTGACTGACTAACTGACTGGACAGGACTGACCGACTGACTGACTGACAGACTGACTGAATAAGGATGACTGACTGACTGACTGACTGACTGACTGAATAAGGCTGACCGACTGACTGACTGCCTGACTGACTGACTGACTGAATGACTGACTGACTGACTGACCGAGACTGACTGACTGACTGACTGAGACTGGACTGGACTGACTGACTGACTGACTGACTGAGACTGACTGACTGCTTTAGTGACTAACTGACTGCACAGGACTGACCGACTGACTGACTGACTGACTGCCTGACTGACTGACTGACTGAATGACTGACTGACTGAGACTAAATGACTGACTGCTTGACTGACTGGCTGAAGGATTAACTGACTGACTGAGTGACTGACTGACTGGACTGACTGACTGAGACTGAATGACTGAGTGCTTGACTGATTGACTGTCAGACTGACTGACTGACTTCGCAAAAGGGAAAAATAAAAAAAAAGAATTATAAAATTAGAAAAAAATATTTGCATTTAAGATTTCCTTTCCGGCTGGGATTTGAACCCAGGGCGACACTCATGGAAGCCCAACGCTCTCGCCAATATACTATCGGATCTCTGTTGACCGGTGTCTTAATTATAATAAAAACAAAAAATGCACCTTAGTAATTATTGATCTAAAATCTTTGAAATCTAAAGGTCGAATGATTAAACTGACTCAGAATTTTCTTCCGTACATAAATAATCCATATTTGCAAAAGAAAGAAATTGAAAAAAAAAAGAATCTTCAAATTAGAAGAGAAATATATACATGGAAGATTTTCGTTCCGGCCGGGACTCGAACCCAGTACCACGCGCTTGGAACCCAACGGTCTAGCCATTAGGCTATCGGAGCTCTGTCGATGGAAGTCTTAAATATAATAAAAACAAAAAATGCACCTTGGTAATTATTGATTCAAACACTTTGAAATTTACAGGTCGAATAATTAAACTGACTCAGAATTTTTCTCCCTACATAAATAATCAATATTCGCAAAAGAGAAAAATTAAAAAAAAAGAAGAAGAAATTTCAAATTAGAAACTAAAAGTATACATTGAAGATTTTCGTTCAGGCTGGGACTCGAACCCAGGGCCACTCGCTTGGAAGCCTAACACTCTAGCCATTAGTCTATGGGAGCTCTGTCGGTGGGAGTTTTAAATATAATAAAAACAAAAAATGCACCTTGGTAATTGTTTATTTAAACACTTTGAAATCTTCGTGTCGAAAAATTAAACTGACTCAGAATTTTCTTCCCTACATAAATAATCAATAATTGCAAAGGAAAGAAATTGAAAAAAAAAAGAATTTTCAAATTAGAAAAGAAATATATACATTGAAGATATTCGCTCCGGCTGGGACTCGAACCCAGGCCACTCGCTTGGAAGACCAGCGGTCTAGCCATTAGGCTATCGGAGTTCTGTCGAGCGGAGTCTTACTGCCTGACTGATACTGCCTGACTGACAGACTGACTCACTGACTGACTGATACTGACTGACTGACTCACTGACTGACCGAGACAGACTGACTAACTGCCTGACTGACTGAGACTGGACTGACTGACTGACTGACTGACTGACTGACTAACTGACTGACTGAGACTGACTGACTACCTGATTGACTGCTTGACTGACTAACTGACTGGACAGGACTGACCGACTGACTGACTGACAGACTGACTGAATAAGGATGACTGACAGACTGACTGAATAAGGATGACTGACTGACTGACTGACAGACTGACTGAATAAGGCTGACCGACTGACTGACTGCCTGACTGACTGACTGACTGAATGACTGACTGACCGAGACTGACTGACTGACTGACTGAGACTGGACTGGACTGACTGACTGACTGACTGACTGAGACTGACTGACTGCTTTAGTGACTAACTGACTGCACAGGACTGACCGACTGACTGACTGACTGACTGCCTGACTGACTGACTGACTGAATGACTGACTGACTGAGACTAAATGACTGACTGCTTGACTGACTGGCTGAAGGACTAACTGACTGACTGAGTGACTGACTGACTGGACTGACTGACTGAGACTGAATGACTGAGTGCTTGACTGATTGACTGTCAGACTGACTGACTGACTTCGCAAAAGGGAAAAATAAAAAAAAAAGAATTATAAAATTAGAAAAAAATATTTGCATTTAAGATTTCCTTTCCGGCTGGGATTTGAACCCAGGGCGACACTCATGGAAGCCCAACGCTCTCGCCAATATACTATCGGATCTCTGTTGATCGGTGTCTTAATTATAATAAAAACAAATAATGCACCTTAGTAATTATTGATCTAAAATCTTTGAAATCTAAAGGTCGAATGATTAAACTGACTCAGAATTTTCTTCCGTACATAAATAATCCATATTTGCAAAAGAAAGAAATTGAAAAAAAAAAGAATCTTCAAATTAGAAGAGAAATATATACATGGAAGATTTTCGTTCCGGCCGGGACTCGAACCCAGTACCACGCGCTTGGAACCCAACGGTCTAGCCATTAGGCTATCGGAGCTCTGTCGATGGAAGTCTTAAATATAATAAAAACAAAAAATGCACCTTGGTAATTATTGATTCAAACACTTTGAAATTTACAGGTCGAATAATTAAACTGACTCAGAATTTTTCTCCCTACATAAATAATCAATATTCGCAAAAGAGAAAAATTAAAAAAAAAAGAAGAAGAAATTTCAAATTAGAAACTAAAAGTATACATTGAAGATTTTCGTTCAGGCTGGGACTCGAACCCAGGGCCACTCGCTTGGAAGCCTAACACTCTAGCCATTAGTCTATGGGAGCTCTGTCGGTGGGAGTTTTAAATATAATAAAAACAAAAAATGCACCTTGGTAATTGTTTATTTAAACACTTTGAAATCTTCGTGTCGAAAAATTAAACTGACTCAGAATTTTCTTCCCTACATAAATAATCAATAATTGCAAAGGAAAGAAATTGAAAAAAAAAGAATTTTCAAATTAGAAAAGAAATATATACATTGAAGATATTCGCTCCGGCTGGGACTCGAACCCAGGCCACTCGCTTGGAAGACCAGCGGTCTAGCCATTAGGCTATCGGAGTTCTGTCGAGCGGAGTCTTACTGCCTGACTGATACTGCCTGACTGACAGACTGACTCACTGACTGACTGATACTGACTGACTGACTCACTGACTGACCGAGACTGACTGACTAACTGCCTGACTGACTGAGACTGGACTGACTGACTGACTGACTGACTGACTGACTAACTGACTGACTGAGACTGACTGACTGACTGCTTGACTCTCTGACTGGCTATTTCACTGACTGACTGAATGACTAAATGACTGACTGACACTGACTGACTGACTGCTTGACTACCTGACTGACTGCTTGACTGACTAACTGACTGGACATGACTGACCGACTGACTGACTGACAGACTGACTGAATAAGGATGACTGACAGACTGACTGAATAAGGCTGACTGACTGACTGACTGACAGACTGACTGACTGCCTGACTGACTGACTGACTGAATGACTGACTGACTGACTGACCGAGACTGACTGACTGACTGACTGAGACTGGACTGGACTGACTGACTGACTGACTGACTGAGACTGACTGACTGCTTTAGTGACTAACTGACTGCACAGGACTGACCGACTGACTGACTGCCTGACTGACTGACTGACTGAATGACTGACTGACTGAGACTAAAAGACTGACTGCTTGACTGACTGGCTGAAGGACTAACTGACTGACTGAGTGACTGACTGACTGGACTGACTGACTGAGACTGAATGACTGAGTGCTTGACTTATTGACTGTCAGACTGACTGACTGACTTCGCAAAAGGGAAAAATAAAAAAAAAAGAATTATAAAATTAGAAAAAATATTTGCATTTAAGATTTCCTTTCCGGCTGGGATTTGAACCCAGGGCGACACTCATGGAAGCCCAACGCTCTCGCCAATATACTACCGGATCTCTGTTGATCGGTGTCTTAATTATAATAAAAACAAAAAATGCACCTTAGTGATTATTGATCTAAAATCTTTGAAATCTAAAGGTCGAATGATTAAACTGACTCAGAATTTTCTACCGTACATAAATAATCCATATTTGCAAAAGAAAGAAATTGAAAAAAAAAAAGAATCTCCAAATTAGAAGAGAAATATATACATGGAAGATTTTCGTTCCGGCCGGGACTCGAACCCAGTACCACGCGCTTGGAACCCAACAGTCTAGCCATTAGGCTATCGGAGCTCTGTCGATGGAAGTCTTAAATATAATAAAAACAAAAAAATGCACCTTGGTAATTATTGATTCAAACACTTTGAAATTTACAGGTCGAATAATTAAACTGACTCAGAATTTTTCTCCCTACATAAATAATCAATATTCGCAAAAGAGAAAAATTAAAAAAAAAGAAGAAATTTCAAATTAGAAACTAAAAGTATACATTGAAGATTTTCGTTCAGGCTGGGACTCGAACCCAGGGCCACTCGCTTGGAAGCCTAACACTCTAGCCATTAGTCTATGGGAGCTCTGTCGGTGGGAGTTTTAAATATAATAAAAACAAAAAATGCACCTTGGTAATTGTTTATTTAAACACTTTGAAATCTTCGTGTCGAAAAATTAAACTGACTCAGAATTTTCATCCCTACATAAATAATCAATAATTGCAAAGGAAAGAAATTGAAAAAAAAAAGAATTTTCAAATTAGAAAAGAAATATATACATTGAAGATATTCGCTCCGGCTGGGACTCGAACCCAGGCCACTCGCTTGGAAGACCAGCGGTCTAGCCATTAGGCTATCGGAGTTCTGTCGAGCGGAGTCTTACTGCCTGACTGATACTGCCTGACTGACAGACTGACTCACTGACTGACTGATACTGACTGACTGACTCACTGACTGACCGAGACTGACTGACTAACTGCCTGACTGACTGAGACTGGACTGACTGACTGACTGACTGACTGACTAACTGAGACTGACTGACTGACTGCTTGACTACCTGACTGACTGCTTGACTGACTAACTGACTGGACAGGACTGACCGACTGACTGACTGACAGACTGACTGAATAAGGATGACTGACTGACTGACTGACTGAATAAGGCTGACCGACTGACTGACTGCCTGACTGACTGACTGACTGAATGACTGACTGACTGACTGACCGAGACTGACTGACTGACTGACTGAGACTGGACTGGACTGACTGACTGACTGACTGACTGAGACTGACTGACTGCTTTAGTGACTAACTGACTGCACAGGACTGACCGACTGACTGACTGACTGACTGCCTGACTGACTGACTGACTGAATGACTGACTGACTGAGACTAAATGACTGACTGCTTGACTGACTGGCTGAAGGATTAACTGACTGACTGAGTGACTGACTGACTGGACTGACTGACTGAGACTGAATGACTGAGTGCTTGACTGATTGACTGTCAGACTGACTGACTGACTTCGCAAAAGGGAAAAATAAAAAAAAAGAATTATAAAATTAGAAAAAAATATTTGCATTTAAGATTTCCTTTCCGGCTGGGATTTGAACCCAGGGCGACACTCATGGAAGCCCAACGCTCTCGCCAATATACTATCGGATCTCTGTTGACCGGTGTCTTAATTATAATAAAAACAAAAAATGCACCTTAGTAATTATTGATCTAAAATCTTTGAAATCTAAAGGTCGAATGATTAAACTGACTCAGAATTTTCTTCCGTACATAAATAATCCATATTTGCAAAAGAAAGAAATTGAAAAAAAAAAGAATCTTCAAATTAGAAGAGAAATATATACATGGAAGATTTTCGTTCCGGCCGGGACTCGAACCCAGTACCACGCGCTTGGAACCCAACGGTCTAGCCATTAGGCTATCGGAGCTCTGTCGATGGAAGTCTTAAATATAATAAAAACAAAAAATGCACCTTGGTAATTATTGATTCAAACACTTTGAAATTTACAGGTCGAATAATTAAACTGACTCAGAATTTTTCTCCCTACATAAATAATCAATATTCGCAAAAGAGAAAAATTAAAAAAAAAGAAGAAGAAATTTCAAATTAGAAACTAAAAGTATACATTGAAGATTTTCGTTCAGGCTGGGACTCGAACCCAGGGCCACTCGCTTGGAAGCCTAACACTCTAGCCATTAGTCTATGGGAGCTCTGTCGGTGGGAGTTTTAAATATAATAAAAACAAAAAATGCACCTTGGTAATTGTTTATTTAAACACTTTGAAATCTTCGTGTCGAAAAATTAAACTGACTCAGAATTTTCTTCCCTACATAAATAATCAATAATTGCAAAGGAAAGAAATTGGAAAAAAAAAGAATTTTCAAATTAGAAAAGAAATATATACATTGAAGATATTCGCTCCGGCTGGGACTCGAACCCAGGCCACTCGCTTGGAAGACCAGCGGTCTAGCCATTAGGCTATCGGAGTTCTGTCGAGCGGAGTCTTACTGCCTGACTGATACTGCCTGACTGACAGACTGACTCACTGACTGACTGATACTGACTGACTGACTCACTGACTGACCGAGACAGACTGACTAACTGCCTGACTGACTGAGACTGGACTGACTGACTGACTGACTGACTGACTGACTAACTGACTGACTGAGACTGACTGACTGACTGCTTGACTACCTGATTGACTGCTTGACTGACTAACTGACTGGACAGGACTGACCGACTGACTGACTGACAGACTGACTGAATAAGGATGACTGACAGACTGACTGAATAAGGATGACTGACTGACTGACTGACAGACTGACTGAATAAGGCTGACCGACTGACTGACTGCCTGACTGACTGACTGACTGAATGACTGACTGACCGAGACTGACTGACTGACTGACTGAGACTGGACTGGACTGACTGACTGACTGACTGACTGAGACTGACTGACTGCTTTAGTGACTAACTGACTGCACAGGACTGACCGACTGACTGACTGACTGACTGCCTGACTGACTGACTGACTGAATGACTGACTGACTGAGACTAAATGACTGACTGCTTGACTGACTGGCTGAAGGACTAACTGACTGACTGAGTGACTGACTGACTGGACTGACTGACTGAGACTGAATGACTGAGTGCTTGACTGATTGACTGTCAGACTGACTGACTGACTTCGCAAAAGGGAAAAATAAAAAAAAAGAATTATAAAATTAGAAAAAAATATTTGCATTTAAGATTTCCTTTCCGGCTGGGATTTGAACCCAGGGCGACACTAATGGAAGCCCAACGCTCTCGCCAATATACTATCGGATCTCTGTTGACCGGTGTCTTAATTATAATAAAAACAAAAAATGCACCTTAGTAATTATTGATCTAAAATCTTTGAAATCTAAAGGTCGAATGATTAAACTGACTCAGAATTTTCTTCCGTACATAAATAATCCATATTTGCAAAAGAAAGAAATTGAAAAAAAAAAGAATCTTCAAATTAGAAGAGAAATATATACATGGAAGATTTTCGTTCCGGCCGGGACTCGAACCCAGTACCACGCGCTTGGAACCCAACGGTCTAGCCATTAGGCTATCGGAGCTCTGTCGATGGAAGTCTTAAATATAATAAAAACAAAAAATGCACCTTGATATTTATTGATTCAAACACTTTGAAATTTACAGGTCGAATAATTAAACTGACTCAGAATTTTTCTCCCTACATAAATAATCAATATTCGCAAAAGAGAAAAATTAAAAAAAAAAAGAAGAAGAAATTTCAAATTAGAAACTAAAAGTATACATTGAAGATTTTCGTTCAGGCTGGGACTCGAACCCAGGGCCACTCGCTTGGAAGCCTAACACTCTAGCCATTAGTCTATGGGAGCTCTGTCGGTGGGAGTTTTAAATATAATAAAAACAAAAAATGCACCTTGGTAATTGTTTATTTAAACACTTTGAAATCTTCGTGTCGAAAAATTAAACTGACTCAGAATTTTCATCCCTACATAAATAATCAATAATTGCAAAGGAAAGAAATTGAAAAAAAAAAGAATTTTCAAATTAGAAAAGAAATATATACATTGAAGATATTCGCTCCGGCTGGGACTCGAACCCAGGCCACTCGCTTGGAAGACCAGCGGTCTAGCCATTAGGCTATCGGAGTTCTGTCGAGCGGAGTCTTACTGCCTGACTGATACTGCCTGACTGACAGACTGACTCACTGACTGACTGATACTGACTGACTGACTCACTGACTGACCGAGACTGACTGACTAACTGCCTGACTGACTGAGACTGGACTGACTGACTGACTGACTGACTGACTGACTAACTGAGACTGACTGACTGACTGCTTGACTACCTGACTGACTGCTTGACTGACTAACTGACTGGACAGGACTGACCGACTGACTGACTGACAGACTGACTGAATAAGGATGACTGACTGACTGACTGACTGAATAAGGCTGACCGACTGACTGACTGCCTGACTGACTGACTGACTGAATGACTGACTGACTGACTGACCGAGACTGACTGACTGACTGACTGAGACTGGACTGGACTGACTGACTGACTGACTGACTGAGACTGACTGACTGCTTTAGTGACTAACTGACTGCACAGGACTGACCGACTGACTGACTGACTGACTGCCTGACTGACTGACTGACTGAATGACTGACTGACTGAGACTAAATGACTGACTGCTTGACTGACTGGCTGAAGGATTAACTGACTGACTGAGTGACTGACTGACTGGACTGACTGACTGAGACTGAATGACTGAGTGCTTGACTGATTGACTGTCAGACTGACTGACTGACTTCGCAAAAGGGAAAAATAAAAAAAAAGAATTATAAAATTAGAAAAAAATATTTGCATTTAAGATTTCCTTTCCGGCTGGGATTTGAACCCAGGGCGACACTCATGGAAGCCCAACGCTCTCGCCAATATACTATCGGATCTCTGTTGACCGGTGTCTTAATTATAATAAAAACAAAAAATGCACCTTAGTAATTATTGATCTAAAATCTTTGAAATCTAAAGGTCGAATGATTAAACTGACTCAGAATTTTCTTCTGTACATAAATAATCCATATTTGCAAAAGAAAGAAATTGAAAAAAAAAAGAATCTTCAAATTAGAAGAGAAATATATACATGGAAGATTTTCGTTCCGGCCGGGACTCGAACCCAGTACCACGCGCTTGGAACCCAACGGTCTAGCCATTAGGCTATCGGAGCTCTGTCGATGGAAGTCTTAAATATAATAAAAACAAAAAATGCACCTTGGTAATTATGGATTCAAACACTTTGAAATTTACAGGTCGAATAATTAAACTGACTCAGAATTTTTCTCCCTACATAAATAATCAATATTCGCAAAAGAGAAAAATTAAAAAAAAAGAAGAAGAAATTTCAAATTAGAAACTAAAAGTATACATTGAAGATTTTCGTTCAGGCTGGGACTCGAACCCAGGGCCACTCGCTTGGAAGCCTAACACTCTAGCCATTAGTCTATGGGAGCTCTGTCGGTGGGAGTTTTAAATATAATAAAAACAAAAAATGCACCTTGGTAATTGTTTATTTAAACACTTTGAAATCTTCGTGTCGAAAAATTAAACTGACTCAGAATTTTCTTCCCTACATAAATAATCAATAATTGCAAAGGAAAGAAATTGAAAAAAAAAAGAATTTTCAAATTAGAAAAGAAATATATACATTGAAGATATTCGCTCCGGCTGGGACTCGAACCCAGGCCACTCGCTTGGAAGACCAGCGGTCTAGCCATTAGGCTATCGGAGTTCTGTCGAGCGGAGTCTTACTGCCTGACTGATACTGCCTGACTGACAGACTGACTCACTGACTGACTGATACTGACTGACTGACTCACTGACTGACCGAGACAGACTGACTAACTGCCTGACTGACTGAGACTGGACTGACTGACTGACTGACTGACTGACTGACTAACTGACTGACTGAGACTGACTGACTGACTGCTTGACTACCTGATTGACTGCTTGACTGACTAACTGACTGGACAGGACTGACCGACTGACTGACTGACAGACTGACTGAATAAGGATGACTGACAGACTGACTGAATAAGGATGACTGACTGACTGACTGACAGACTGACTGAATAAGGCTGACCGACTGACTGACTGCCTGACTGACTGACTGACTGAATGACTGACTGACCGAGACTGACTGACTGACTGACTGAGACTGGACTGGACTGACTGACTGACTGACTGACTGAGACTGACTGACTGCTTTAGTGACTAACTGACTGCACAGGACTGACCGACTGACTGACTGACTGACTGCCTGACTGACTGACTGACTGAATGACTGACTGACTGAGACTAAATGACTGACTGCTTGACTGACTGGCTGAAGGACTAACTGACTGACTGAGTGACTGACTGACTGGACTGACTGACTGAGACTGAATGACTGAGTGCTTGACTGATTGACTGTCAGACTGACTGACTGACTTCGCAAAAGGGAAAAATAAAAAAAAAAGAATTATAAAATTAGAAAAAAATATTTGCATTTAAGATTTCCTTTCCGGCTGGGATTTGAACCCAGGGCGACACTCATGGAAGCCCAACGCTCTCGCCAATATACTATCGGATCTCTGTTGACCGGTGTCTTAATTATAATAAAAACAAAAAATGCACCTTAGTAATTATTGATCTAAAATCTTTGAAATCTAAAGGTCGAATGATTAAACTGACTCAGAATTTTCTTCCGTACATAAATAATCCATATTTGCAAAAGAAAGAAATTGAAAAAAAAAAGAATCTTCAAATTAGAAGAGAAATATATACATGGAAGATTTTCGTTCCGGCCGGGACTCGAACCCAGTACCACGCGCTTGGAACCCAACGGTCTAGCCATTAGGCTATCGGAGCTCTGTCGATGGAAGTCTTAAATATAATAAAAACAAAAAATGCACCTTGATAATTATTGATTCAAACACTTTGAAATTTACAGGTCGAATAATTAAACTGACTCAGAATTTTTCTCCCTACATAAATAATCAATATTCGCAAAAGAGAAAAATTAAAAAAAAAAAAGAAGAAGAAATTTCAAATTAGAAACTAAAAGTATACATTGAAGATTTTCGTTCAGGCTGGGACTCGAACCGAGGGCCACTCGCTTGGAAGCCTAACACTCTAGCCATTAGTCTATGGGAGCTCTGTCGGTGGGAGTTTTAAATATAATAAAAACAAAAAATGCACCTTGGTAATTGTTTATTTAAACACTTTGAAATCTTCGTGTCGAAAAATTAAACTGACTCAGAATTTTCTTCCCTACATAAATAATCAATAATTGCAAAGGAAAGAAATTGAAAAAAAAAAGAGTTTTCAAATTAGAAAAGAAATATATACATTGAAGATATTCGCTCCGGCTGGGACTCGAACCCAGGCCACTCGCTTGGAAGACCAGCGGTCTAGCCATTAGGCTATCGGAGTTCTGTCGAGCGGAGTCTTACTGCCTGACTGATACTGCCTGACTGACAGACTGACTCACTGACTGACTGATACTGACTGACTGACTCACTGACTGACCGAGACTGACTGACTAACTGCCTGACTGACTGAGACTGGACTGACTGACTGACTGACTGACTGACTGACTAACTGACTGACTGAGACTGACTGACTGACTGCTTGACTCTCTGACTGGCTATTTCACTGACTGACTGAATGACTAAATGACTGACTGACACTGACTGACTGACTGCTTGACTACCTGACTGACTGCTTGACTGACTAACTGACTGGACAGGACAGACCGACTGATTGACTGACAGACTGACTGAATAAGGATGACTGACAGACTGACTGAATAAGGCTGACTGACTGACTGACTGACAGACTGACTGAATAAGGCTGACCGACTGACTGACTGACTGACTGACTGAGACTGGACTGGACTGACTGACTGACTGACTGACTGAGACTGACTGACTGCTTTAGTGACTAACTGACTGGACAGGACAGACCGACTGATTGACTGACAGACTGACTGAATAAGGATGACTGACAGACTGACTGAATAAGGCTGACTGACTGACTGACTGACAGACTGACTGAATAAGGCTGACCGACTGACTGACTGACTGCCTGACTGACTGACTGACTGACTGACTGACTGACTGAGACTAAATGACTGACTGCTTGACTGACTGGCTGAAGGACTAACTGACTGACTGAGTGACTGACTGACTGGACTGACTGACTGAGACTGAATGACTGAGTGCTTGACTGATTGACTGTCAGACTGACTGACTGACTTCGCAAAAGGGAAAAATAAAAAAAAAAGAATTATAAAATTAGAAAAAAATATTTGCATTTAAGATTTCCTTTCCGGCTGGGATTTGAACCCAGGGCGACACTCATGGAAGCCCAACGCTCTCGCCAATATACTATCGGATCTCTGTTGATCGGTGTCTTAATTATAATAAAAACAAAAAATGCACCTTAGTAATTATTGATCTAAAATCTTTGAAATCTAAAGGTCGAATGATTAAACTGACTCAGAATTTTCTTCCGTACATAAATAATCCATATTTGCAAAAGAAAGAAATTGAAAAAAAAAGAATTTTCAAATTAGAAAAGAAATATATACATTGAAGATCTTCGTTCCGGCCGGGACTCGAACCCAGTACCACGCGCTTGGAACCCAACGGTCTAGCCATTAGGCTATCGGAGCTCTGTCGATGGAAGTCTTAAATATAATAAAAACAAAAAATGCACCTTGGTAATTATTGATTCAAACACTTTGAAATTTACAGGTCGAATAATTAAACTGACTCAGAATTTTTCTCCCTACATAAATAATCAATATTCGCAAAAGAGAAAAATTAAAAAAAAAGAAGAAGAATTTTCAAATTAGAAACTAAAAGTATACATTGAAGATTTTCGTTCAGGCTGGGACTCGAACCCAGGGCCACTCGCTTGGAAGCCTAACACTCTAGCCATTAGTATATGGGAGCTCTGTCGGTGGGAGTTTTAAATATAATAAAAACAAAAAATGCACCTTGGTAATTGTTTATTTAAACACTTTGAAATCTTTGTGTCGAAAAATTAAACTGACTCAGAATTTTCTTCCCTACATAAATAATCAATAATTGCAAAGGAAAGAAATTGAAAAAAAAAAAGAGTTTTCAAATTAGAAAAGAAATATATACATTGAAGATATTCGCTCCGGCTGGGACTCGAACCCAGGCCACTCGCTTGGAAGACCAGCGGTCTAGCCATTAGGCTATCGGAGTTCTGTCGAGCGGAGTCTTACTGCCTGACTGATACTGCCTGACTGACAGACTGACTCACTGACTGACTGATACTGACTGACTGACTCACTGACTGACCGAGACTGACTGACTAACTGCCTGACTGACTGAGACTGGACTGACTGACTGTCTGACTGACTGACTGACTAACTGACTGACTGAGACTGACTGACTGACTGCTTGACTCTCTGACTGGCTATTTCACTGACTGACTGAATGACTAAATGACTGACTGACACTGACTGACTGACTGCTTGACTACCTGACTGACTGCTTGACTGACTAACTGACTGGAAAGGACTGACCGACTGACTGACTGAATAAGGATGACTGACAGACTGACTGAATAAGGCTGACTGACTGACTGACCGACAGACTGACTGAATAAGGCTGACCGACTGACTGACTGCCTGACTGACTGACTGACTGAATGACTGACTGACTGACTGACCGAGACTGACTGACTGACTGACTGAGACTGGACTGGACTGACTGACTGACTGACTGACTGAGACTGACTGACTGCTTTAGTGACTAACTGACTGCACAGGACTGACCGACTGACTGACTGACTGACTGCCTGACTGACTGACTGACTGAATGACTGACTGACTGAGACTAAATGACTGGCTGCTTGACTGACTGGCTGAAAGACTAACTGACTGACTGACTGGACTGACTAACTGAGACTGAATGACTGAGTGCTTGACTGATTGACTGTCAGACTGACTGACTGACTTCGCAAAAGGGAAAAATAAAAAAAAAAGAATTATAAAATTAGAAAAAAATATTTGCATTTAAGATTTCCTTTCCGGCTGGGATTTGAACCCAGGGCGACACTCATGGAAGCCCAACGCTCTCGCCAATATACTATCGGATCTCTGTGTATCGGTGTCTTAATTATAATAAAAACAAAAAATGCACCTTAGTAATTATTGATCTAAAATCTTTGAAATCTAAAGGTCGAATGATTAAACTGACTCAGAATTTTCTTCCGTACATAAATAATCCATATTTGCAAAAGAAAGAAATTGAAAAAAAAAAGAATCTTCAAATTAGAAGAGAAATATATACATGGAAGAATTTCGTTCCGGCCGGGACTCGAACCCAGTACCACGCGCTTGGAACCCAACGGTCTAGCCATTAGGCTATCGGAGCTCTGTCGATGGAAGTCTTAAATATAATAAAACAAAAAATGCACCTTGGTAATTATTGATTCAAACACTTTGAAATTTACAGGTCGAATAATTAAACTGACTCAGAATTTTTCTCCCTACATAAATAATCAATATTCGCAAAAGAGAAAAATTAAAAAAAAAAGAAGAAGAAATTTCAAATTAGAAACTAAACGTATACATTGAAGATTTTCGTTCAGGCGGGGACTCGAACCCAGGGCCACTCGCTTTCAAGCCTAACACTCTAGCCATTAGTCTATGGGAGCTCTGTCGGTGGGAGTTTTAAATATAATAAAAACAAAAAATGCACCTTGGTAATTGTTTATTTAAACACTTTGAAATCTTCGTGTCGAAAAATTAAACTGACTCAGAATTTTCTTCCCTACATAAATAATCAATAATTGCAAAGGAAAGAAATTGAAAAAAAAAAGAATTTTCAAATTAGAAAAGAAATATATACATTGAAGATATTCGCTCCGGCTGGGACTCGAACCCAGGCCACTCGCTTGGAAGACCAGAGGTCTAGCCATTAGGCTATCGGCGTTCTGTCGAGCGGAGTCTTACTGCCTGACTGATACTGCCTGACTGACAGACTGACTCACTGACTGACTGATACTGACTGACTGACTCACTGACTGACCGAGACTGACTGACTAACTGCCTGACTGACTGAGACTGGACTGACTGACTGACTGACTGACTGACTGACTAACTGACTGACTGAGACTGACTGACTGACTGCTTGACTCTCTGACTGGCTATTTCACTGACTGACTGAATGACTAAATGACTGACTGACACTGACTGACTGACTGCTTGACTACCTGACTGACTGCTTGACTGACTAACTGACTGGACAGGACTGACCGACTGACTCACTGACAGACTGACTGAATAAGGCTGACTGACAGACTGACTGACTGACAGACTGACTGAATAAGGCTGACTGACAGACTGACTGACTGACAGACTGACTGAATAAGGCTGAACGACTGACTGACTGCCTGACTGACTGACTGACTGAATGACTGACTGACTGACTGACCGAGACTGACTGACTGACTGACTGAGACTGGACTGGACTGACTGACTGACTGACTGACTGAGACTGACTGACTGCTTTAGTGACTAACTGACTGCACAGGACTGACCGACTGACTGACTGACCGACTGCCTGACTGACTGACTGACTGAATGACTGACTGACTGAGACTAAATGACTGACTGCTTGACTGACTGGCTGAAGGACTAACTGACTGATTGAGTGACTGACTGACTGGACTGACTGACTGAGACTGAATGACTGAGTGCTTGACTGATTGACTGTCAGACTGACTGACTGACTTCGCAAAAGGGAAAAATAAAAAAAAAGAATTATAAAAAAATAGTTGCATTTAAGATTTCCTTTCCGGCCGGGACTCGAACCCAGTACCACGCGCTAGGAACCCAACGGTCTAGCCATTAGGCTATCGGAGCTCTGTCGATGGAAGTCTTAAATATAATAAAAACAAAAAATGCACCTTGGTAATTATTGATTCAAACACTTTGAAATTTACAGGTCGAATAATTAAACTGACTCAGAATTTTTCTCCCTACATAAATAATCAATATTCGCAAAAGAGAAAAATTAAAAAAAAAGAAGAAGAAATTTCAAATTAGAAACTAAAAGTATACATTGAAGATTTTCTTTCAGGCTGGGACTCGAACCCAGGGCCACTCGCTTGGAAGCCTAACACTCTAGCCATTAGTCTATGGGAGCTCTGTCGGTGGGAGTTTTTAATATAATAAAAACAAAAAATGCACCTTGGTAATTGTTTATTTAAACACTTTGAAATCTTCGTGTCGAAAAATTAAACTGACTCAGAATTTTCTTCCCTACATAAATAATCAATAATTGCAAAGGAAAGAAATTGAAAAAAAAAAGAATTTTCAAATTAGAAAAGAAATATATACATTGAAGATATTCGCTCCGGCTGGGACTCGAACCCAGGCCACTCGCTTGGAAGACCAGCGGTCTAGCCATTAGGCTATCGGAGTTCTGTCGAGCGGAGTCTTACTGCCTGACTGATACTGCCTGACTGACAGACTGACTCACTGACTGACTGATACTGACTGACTGACTCACTGACTGACCGAGACTGACTGACTAACTGCCTGACTGACTGAGACTGGACTGACTGACTGACTGACTGACTGACTGACTGCTTGACTACCTGACTGACTGCTTGACTGACTAACTGACTGGACAGGACTGACCGACTGACTGACTGACAGACTGACTGAATAAGGATGACTGACAGACTGACTGAATAAGGCTGACTGACTGACTGACTGACAGACTGACTGAATAAGGCTGACCGACTGACTGACTGCCTGACTGACTGACTGACTGAATGACTGACTTACTGACTGACCGAGACTGACTGACTGACTGACTGAGACTGGACTGGACTGACTGACTGACTGACTGACTGAGACTGACTGACTGCTTTAGTGACTAACTGACTGCACAGGACTGACCGACTGACTGACTGACTGACTGCCTGACTGACTGAATGACTGACTGACTGAGACTAAATGACTGACTGGCTGAAGGACTAACTGACTGACTGAGTGACTGACTGACTGGACTGACTGACTGAGACTGAATGACTGAGTGCTTGACTGATTGACTGTCAGACTGACTGACTGACTTCGCAAAAATGAAAAATAAAAAAAAAAGAATTATAAAATTAGAAAAAAATATTTGCATTTAAGATTTCCTTTCCGGCTGGGATTTGAACCCAGGGCGACACTCATGGAAGCCCAACGCTCTCGCCAATATACTATCGGATCTCTGTTGATCGGTGTCTTAATTATAATAAAAACAAAAAATGCACCTTAGTAATTATTGATCTAAAATCTTTGAAATCTAAAGGTCGAATGATTAAACTGACTCAGAATTTTCTTCCGTACATAAATAATCCATATTTGCAAAAGAAAGAAATTGAAAAAAAAAAGAATCTTCAAATTAGAAGAGAAATATATACATGGAAGATTTTCGTTCCGGCCGGGACTCGAACCCAGTACCACGCGCTTGGAACCCAACGGTCTAGCCATTAGGCTATCGGAGCTCTGTCGATGGAAGTCTTAAATATAATAAAAACAAAAAATGCACCTTGGTAATTATTGATTCAAACACTTTGAAATTTACATGTCGAATAATTAAACTGACTCAGAATTTTTCTCCCTACATAAATAATCAATATTCGCAAAAGAGAAAAATTAAAAAAAAAGAAGAAGAAATTTCAAATTAGAAACTAAAAGTATACATTGAAGATTTTCTTTCAGGCTGGGACTCGAACCCAGGGCCACTCGCTTGGAAGCCTAACACTCTAGCCATTAGTCTATGGGAGCTCTGTCGGTGGGTGTTTTTAATATAATAAAAACAAAAAATGCACCTTGGTAATTGTTTATTTAAACACTTTGAAATCTTCGTGTCGAAAAATTAAACTGACTCAGAATTTTCTTCCCTACATAAATAATCAATAATTGCAAAGGAAAGAAATTGAAAAAAAAAGAATTTTCAAATTAGAAAAGAAATATATACATTGAAGATATTCGCTCCGGCTGGGACTCGAACCCAGGCCACTCGCTTGGAAGACCAGCGGTCTAGCCATTAGGCTATCGGAGTTCTGTCGAGCGGAGTCTTACTGCCTGACTGATACTGCCTGACTGACAGACTGACTCACTGACTGACTGATACTGACTGACTGACTCACTGACTGACCGAGACTGACTGACTAACTGCCTGACTGACTGAGACTGGACTGACTGACTGACTGACTGACTGCTTGACTACCTGACTGACTGCTTGACTGACTAACTGACTGGACAGGACTGACCGACTGACTGACTGACAGACTGACTGAATAAGGATGACTGACAGACTGACTGAATAAGGCTGACTGACTGACTGACTGACAGACTGACTGAATAAGGCTGACCGACTGACTGACTGCCTGACTGACTGACTGACTGAATGACTGACTTACTGACTGACCGAGACTGACTGACTTACTGACTGACCGAGACTGACTGACTGACTGACTGAGACTGGACTGGACTGACTGACTGACTGACTGACTGAGACTGACTGACTGCTTTAGTGACTAACTGACTGCACAGGACTGACCGACTGACTGACTGACTGACTGCCTGACTGACTGACTGACTGAATGACTGACTGACTGAGACTAAATGACTGACTGGCTGAAGGACTAACTGACTGACTGAGTGACTGACTGACTGGACTGACTGACTGAGACTGAATGACTGAGTGCTTGACTGATTGACTGTCAGACTGACTGACTGACTTCGCAAAAATGAAAAATAAAAAAAAAAGAATTATAAAATTAGAAAAAAATATTTGCATTTAAGATTTCCTTTCCGGCTGGGATTTGAACCCAGGGCGACACTCATGGAAGCCCAACGCTCTCGCCAATATACTATCGGATCTCTGTTGATCGGTGTCTTAATTATAATAAAAACAAAAAATGCACCTTAGTAATTATTGATCTAAAATCTTTGAAATCTAAAGGTCGAATGATTAAACTGACTCAGAATTTTCTTCCGTACATAAATAATCCATATTTGCAAAAGAAAGAAATTGAAAAAAAAAAGAATCTTCAAATTAGAAGAGAAATATATACATGGGAGATTTTCGTTCCGGCCGGGACTCGAACCCAGCACCACGCGCTTGGAACCCAACGGTCTAGCCATTAGGCTATCGGAGCTCTGTCGATGGAAGTCTTAAATATAATAAAAACAAAAAATGCACCTTGGTAATTATTAATTCAAACACTTTGAAATTTACAGGTCGAATAATTAAACTGACTCAGAATTTTTCTCCCTACATAAATAATCAATATTCGCAAAAGAGAAAAATTAAAAAAAAAAGAAGAAGAAATTTCAAATTAGAAACTAAAAGTATACATTGAAGATTTTCGTTCAGGCTGGGACTCGAACCCAGGGCCACTCGCTTGGAAGCCTAACACTCTAGCCATTAGTCTATGGGAGCTCTGTCGGTGGGAGTTTTAAATATAATAAAAACAAAAAATGCACCTTGGTAATTGTTTATTTAAACACTTTGAAATCTTCGTGTCGAAAAATTAAACTGACTCAGAATTTTCTTCCCTACATAAATAATCAATAATTGCAAAGGAAAGAAATTAAAAAAAAAAGAATTTTCAAATTAGAAAAGAAATATATACATTGAAGATATTCGCTCCGGCTGGGACTCGAACCCAGGCCACTCGCTTGGAAGACCAGCGGTCTAGCCATTAGGCTATCGGAGTTCTGTCGAGCGGAGTCTTACTGCCTGACTGATATTGCCTGACTGACTCACTGACTGACTGATACTGACTGACTGACTCACTGACTGACCGAGACTGACTGACTAACTGCCTGACTGACTGAGACTGGACTGACTGACTGACTGACTGACTGACTGACTAACTGACTGACTGAGACTGACTGACTGACTGCTTGACTCTCTGACTGGCTATTTCACTGACTGACTGAATGACTAAATGACTGACTGACACTGACTGACTGACTGCTTGACTACCTGACTGACTGCTTGACTGACTAACTGACTGGACAGGACTGACCGACTGACTGACTGACAGACTGACTGAATAAGGATGACTGACAGACTGACTGAATAAGGCTGACTGACTGACTGACTGACAGACTGACTGAATAAGGCTGACCGACTGACTGACTGCCTGACTGACTGACTGACTGAATGACTGACTGACTGACTGACCGAGACTGACTGACTGACTGACTGAGACTGGACTGGACTGACTGACTGACTGACTGACTGAGACTGACTGACTGCTTTAGTGACTAACTGACTGCACAGGACTGACCGACTGACTGACTGACTGACTGCCTGACTGACTGACTGACTGAATGACTGACTGACTGAGACTAAATGACTGACTGCTTGACTGACTGGCTGAAGGACTAACTGACTGACTGAGTGACTGACTGACTGGACTGACTGACTGAGACTGAATGACTGAGTGCTTGATTGATTGACTGTCAGACTGACTGACTGACTTCGCAAAAGGGAAAAATAAAAAAAAAGAATTATAAAATTAGAAAAAAATATTTGCATTTAAGATTTCCTTTCCGGCTGGGATTTGAACCCAGGGCGACACTCATGGAAGCCCAACGCTCTCGCCAATATACTATCGGATCTCTGTTGATCGGTGTCTTAATTATAATAAAAACAAAAAATGCACCTTAGTAATTATTGATCTAAAATCTTTGAAATCTAAAGGTCGAATGATTAAACTGACTCAGAATTTTCTTCCGTACATAAATAATCCATATTTGCAAAAGAAAGAAATTGAAAAAAAAAAAGAATCTTCAAATTAGAAGAGAAATATATACATGGAAGAATTTCGTTCCGGCCGGGATTTGAACCCAGTACCACGCGCTTGGAACCCAACGGTCTAGCCATTAGGCTATCGGAGCTCTGTCGATGGAAGTCTTAAATATAATAAAAACAAAAAATGCACCTTGGTAATTATTGATTCAAACACTTTGAAATTTACAGGTCGAATAATTAAACTGACTCAGAATTTTTCTCCCTACATAAATAATCAATATTCGCAAAAGAGAAAAATTAAAAAAAAAAGAAGAAGAAATTTCAAATTAGAAACTAAAAGTAAACATTGAAGATTTTCGTTCAGGCTGGGACTCGAACCCAGGGCCACTCGCTTTCAAGCCTAACACTCTAGCCATTAGTCTATGGGAGCTCTGTCGGTGGGAGTTTTAAATATAATAAAAACAAAAAATGCACCTTGGTAATTGTTTATTTAAACACTTTGAAATCTTCGTGTCGAAAAATTAAACTGACTCAGAATTTTCTTCCCTACATAAATAATCAATAATTGCAAAGGAAAGAAATTGAAAAAAAAAAGAATTTTCAAATTAGAAAAGAAATATATACATTGAAGATATTCGCTCCGGCTGGGACTCGAACCCAGGCCACTCGCTTGGAAGTCCAGCGGTCTAGCCATTAGGCAATCGGCGTTCTGTCGAGCGGAGTCTTACTGCCTGACTGATACTGCCTGACTGACAGACTGACTCACTGACTGACTGATACTGACTGACTGACTCACTGACTGACCGAGACTGACTGACTAACTGCCTGACTGACTGAGACTGGACTGACTGACTGACTGACTAACTGACTGACTGAGACTGACTGACTGACTGCTTGACTCTCTGACTGGCTATTTCACTGACTGACTGAATGACTAAATGACTGACTGACACTGACTGACTGACTGCTTGACTACCTGACTGACTGCTTGACTGACTAACTGACTGGACAGGACTGACCGACTGACTGACTGACAGACTGACTGAATAAGGCTGACTGACAGACTGACTGACTGACAGACTGACTGAATAAGGCTGACTGACAGACTGACTGAATAAGGCTGAACGACTGACTGACTGCCTGACTGACTGACTGACTGAATGACTGACTGACTGACTGACCGAGACTGACTGACTGACTGACTGAGACTGGACTGGACTGACTGACTGACTGACTGACTGAGACTGACTGACTGCTTTAGTGACTAACTGACTGCACAGGACTGACCGACTGACTGACTGACTGACTGCCTGACTGACTGACTGACTGAATGACTGACTGACTGAGACTAAATGACTGACTGCTTGACTGACTGGCTGAAGGACTAACTGACTGACTGAGTGACTGACTGACTGGACTGACTGACTGAGACTGAATGACTGAGTGCTTGACTGATTGACTGTCAGACTGACTGACTGACTTCGCAAAAGGGAAAAATAAAAAAAAAAGAATTATAAAAAAATATTTGCATTTAAGATTTCCTTTCCGGCCGGGACTCGAACCCAGTACCACGCGCTAGGAACCCAACGGTCTAGCCATTAGGCTATCGGAGCTCTGTCGATGGAAGTCTTAAATATAATAAAAACAAAAAATGCACCTTGGTAATTATTGATTCAAACACTTTGAAATTTACAGGTCGAATAATTAAACTGACTCAGAATTTTTCTCCCTACATAAATAATCAATATTCGCAAAAGAGAAAAATTAAAAAAAAAGAAGAAGAAATTTCAAATTAGAAATTAAAAGTATACATTGAAGATTTTCGTTCAGGCTGGGACTCGAACCCAGGGCCACTCGCTTGGAAGCCTAACACTCTAGCCATTAGTCTATGGGAGCTCTGTTGGTGGGAGTTTTTAATATAATAAAAACAAAAAATGCACCTTGGTAATTGTTTATTTAAACACTTTGAAGTCTTCGTGTCGAAAAATTAAACTGACTCAGAATTTTCTTCCCTACATAAATAATCAATAATTGCAAAGGAAAGAAATTGAAAAAAAAAGAATTTTCAAATTAGAAAAGAAATATATACATTGAAGATATTCGCTCCGGCTGGGACTCGAACCCAGGCCACTCGCTTGGAAGACCAGCGGTCTAGCCATTAGGCTATCGGAGTTCTGTCGAGCGGAGTCTTACTGCCTGACTGATACTGCCTGACTGACAGACTGACTCACTGACTGACTGATACTGACTGACTGACTCACTGACTGACCGAGACTGACTGACTAACTGCCTGACTGACTGAGACTGGACTGACTGACTGACTGACTGCTTGACTCTCTGACTGGCTATTTCACTGACTGACTGAATGACTAAATGACTGACTGACACTGACTGACTGACTGCTTGACTACCTGACTGACTGCTTGACTGACTAACTGACTGGACAGGACTGACCGACTGACTGACTGACAGACTGACTGAATAAGGCTGACTGACTGACTGACTGACTGACAGACTGACTGAATAAGGCTGACCGACTGACTGACTGCCTGACTGACTGACTGACTGAATGACTGACTTACTGACTGACCGAGACTGACTGACTGACTGACTGAGACTGGACTGGACTGACTGACTGACTGACTGACTGAGACTGACTGACTGCTTTAGTGACTAACTGACTGCACAGGACTGACCGACTGACTGACTGACTGACTGCCTGACTGACTGACTGACTGAATGACTGACTGACTGAGACTAAATAACTGACTGCTTGACTGACTGGCTGAAGGACTAACTGACTGACTGAGTGACTGACTGACTGGACTGACTGACTGAGACTGAATGACTGAGTGCTTGACTGATTGACTGTCAGACTGACTGACTGACTTCGCAAAAATGAAAAATAAAAAAAAAAAGAATTATAAAATTAGAAAAAAATATTTGCATTTAAGATTTCCTTTCCGGCTGGGATTTGAACCCAGGGCGACACTCATGGAAGCCCAACGCTCTCGCCAATATACTATCGGATCTCTGTTGATCGGTGTCTTAATTATAATAAAAACAAAAAATGCACCTTAGTAATTATTGATCTAAAATCTTTGAAATCTAAAGGTCGAATGATTAAACTGACTCAGAATTTTCTTCCGTACATAAATAATCCATATTTGCAAAAGAAAGAAATTGAAAAAAAAAAAGAATCTTCAAATTAGAAGAGAAATATATACATGGAAGATTTTCGTTCCGGCCGGGACTCGAACCCAGTACCACGCGCTTGGAACCCAACGGTCTAGCCATTAGGCTATGGGAGCTCTGTCGATGGAAGTCTTAAATATAATAAAAACAAAAAATGCACCTTGGTAATTATTGATTCAAACACTTTGAAATTTACAGGTCGAATAATTAAACTGACTCAGAATTTTTCTCCCTACATAAATAATCAATATTCGCAAAAGAGAAAAATTAAAAAAAAAGAAGAAGAAATTTCAAATTAGAAACTAAAAGTATACATTGAAGATTTTCGTTCAGGCTGGGACTCGAACCCAGGGCCACTCGCTTGGAAGCCTAACACTCTAGCCATTAGTCTATGGGAGCTCTGTCGGTGGGAGTTTTAAATATAATAAAAACAAAAAATGCACCTTGGTAATTGTTTATTTAAACACTTTGAAATCTTCGTGTCGAAAAATTAAACTGACTCAGAATTTTCTTCCCTACATAAATAATCAATAATTGCAAAGGAAAGAAATTTAAAAAAAAAAGAATTTTCAAATTAGAAAAGAAATATATACATTGAAGATATTCGCTCCGGCTGGGACTCGAACCCAGGCCACTCGCTTGGAAGACCAGCGGTCTAGCCATTAGGCTATCGGAGTTCTGTCGAGCGGAGTCTTACTGCCTGACTGATACTGCCTAACTGACAGACTGACTCACTGACTGACTGATACTGCCTGACTGACAGACTGACTCACTGACTGACTGATACTGACTGACTGACTCACTGACTGACCGAGACTGACTGACTAACTGCCTGACTGACTGAGACTGGACTGACTGACTGACTGACTGACTGACTGACTAACTGACTGACTGAGACTGACTGACTGACTGCTTGACTCTCTGACTGGCTATTTCACTGACTGACTGAATGACTAAATGACTGACTGACACTGACTGACTGACTGCTTGACTACCTGACTGACTGCTTGACTGACTAACTGACTGGACAGGACTGACCGACTGACTGACTAACAGACTGACTGAATAAGGATGACTGACAGACTGACTGAATAAGGCTGACTGACTGACTGACTGACAGACTGACTGAATAAGGCTGACCGACTGACTGACTGCCTGACTGACTGACTGACTTAATGACTGACTGACTGACTGACCGAGACTGACTGACTGACTGACTGAGACTGGACTGGACTGACTGACTGACTGACTGACTGACTGACTGACTGAGACTGACTGACTGCTTTAGTGACTAACTGACTGCACAGGACTGACCGACTGACTGACTGACTGACTGCCTGACTGACTGACTGACTGCCTGACTGACTGACTGACTGAATGACTGACTGACTGAGACTAAATGACTGACTGCTTGACTGACTGGCTGAAGGACTAACTGCCTGACTGACTGAGACTGGACTGACTGACTGACTAACTGACTGACTAACTGACTGACTGAGACTGACTGACTGACTGCTTGACTCTCTGACTGGCTATTTCACTGACTGACTGAAAGACTAAATGACTGACTGACACTGACTGACTGACTGCTTGACTACCTGACTGACTGCTTGACTGACTAACTGACTGGACAGGACTGACCGACTGACTGACTGACAGACTGACTGAATAAGGATGACTGACAGACTGACTGAATAAGGCTGACTGACTGACTGACTGACAGACTGACTGAATAAGGCTGACCGACTGACTGACTGCCTGACTGACTGACTGACTGACTGAATGACTGACTGACTGACTGACCGAGACTGACTGACGGACTGACTGAGACTGGACTGGACTGACTGACTGACTGACTGACTGAGACTGACTGACTGCTTTAGTGACTAACTGACTGCACAGGACTGACCGACTGACTGACTGACTGACTGACTGCCTGACTGACTGACTGAATGACTGACTGACTGAGACTAAATGACTGACTGCTTGACTGACTTGCTGAAGGACTAACTGACTGACTGAGTGACTGACTGACTGGACTGACTGACTGAGACTGAATGACTGAGTGCTTGACTGATTGACTGTCAGACTGACTGACTGACTTCGCAAAAGGGAAAAATAAAAAAAAAAGAATTATAAAAAAATATTTGCATTTAGGATTTCCTTTCCGGCCGGGACTCGAACCCAGTACCACGCGCTAGGAACCCAACGGTCTAGCCATTAGGCTATCGGAGCTCTGTCGATGGAAGTCTTAAATATAATAAAAACAAAAAATGCACCTTGGTAATTATTGATTCAAACACTTTGAAATTTACAGGTCGAATAATTAAACTGACTCAGAATTTTTCTCCCTACATAAATAATCAATATTCGCAAAAGAGCAAAATTAAAAAAAAAGAAGAAGAAATTTCAAATTAGAAACTAAAAGTATACATTGAAGATTTTCGTTCAGGCTGGGACTCGAACCCAGGGCCACTCGCTTGGAAGCCTAACACTCTAGCCATTAGTCTATGGGAGCTCTGTCGGTGGGAGTTTTTAATATAATAAAAACAAAAAATGCACCTTGGTAATTGTTTATTTAAACACTTTGAAATCTTCGTGTCGAAAAATTAAACTGACTCAGAATTTTCTTCCCTACATAAATAATCAATAATTGCAAAGGAAAGAAATTGAAAAAAAAAAGAATTTTCAAATTAGAAAAGAAATATATACATTGAAGATATTCGCTCCGGCTGGGACTCGAACCCAGGCCACTCGCTTGGAAGACCAGCGGTCTAGCCATTAGGCTATCGGAGTTCTGTCGAGCGGAGTCTTACTGCCTGACTGATACTGCCTGACTGACAGACTGACTCACTGACTGACTGATACTGACTGACTGACTCACTGACTGACCGAGACTGACTGACTAACTGCCTGACTGACTGAGACTGGACTGACTGACTGACTGACTGACTGCTTGACTCTCTGACTGGCTATTTCACTGACTGACTGAATGACTAAATGACTGACTGACACTGACTGACTGACTGCTTGACTACCTGACTGACTGCTTGACTGACTAACTGACTGGACAGGACTGACCGACTGACTGACTGACAGACTGACTGAATAAGGATGACTGACAGACTGACTGAATAAGGCTGACTGACTGACTGACTGACAGACTGACTGAATAAGGCTGACCGACTGACTGACTGCCTGACTGACTGACTGACTGAATGACTGACTTACTGACTGACCGAGACTGACTGACTGACTGACTGAGACTGGACTGGACTGACTGACTGACTGACTGACTGAGACTGACTGACTGCTTTAGTGACTAACTGACTGCACAGGACTGACCGACTGACTGACTGCCTGACTGACTGACTGACTGATTGACTGACTGACTGAGACTAAATGACTGACTGCTTGACTGACTGGCTGAAGGACTAACTGACTGACTGAGTGACTGACTGACTGGACTGACTGACTGAGACTGAATGACTGAGTGCTTGACTGATTGACTGTCAGACTGACTGACTGACTTCGCAAAAATGAAAAATAAAAAAAAAAGAATTATAAAATTAGAAAAAAATATTTGCATTTAAGATTTCCTTTCCGGCTGGGATTTGAACCCAGGGCGACACTCATGGAAGCCCAACGCTCTCGCCAATATACTATCGGATCTCTGTTGATCGGTGTCTTAATTATAATAAAAACAAAAAATGCACCTTAGTAATTATTGATCTAAAATCTTTGAAATCTAAAGGTCGAATGATTAAACTGACTCAGAATTTTCTTCCGTACATAAATAATCCATATTTGCAAAAGAAAGAAATTGAAAAAAAAAAGAATCTTCAAATTAGAAGAGAAATATATACATGGAAGATTTTCGTTCCGGCCGGGACTCGAACCCAGTACCACGCGCTTGGAACCCAACGGTCTAGCCATTAGGCTATCGGAGCTCTGTCGATGGAAGTCTTAAATATAATAAAAACAAAAAATGCACCTTGGTAATTATTGATTCAAACACTTTGAAATTTACAGGTCGAATAATTAAACTGACTCAGAATTTTTCTCCCTACATAAATAATCAATATTCGCAAAAGAGAAAAATTAAAAAAAAAAGAAGAAGAAATTTCAAATTAGAAACTAAAAGTATACATTGAAGATTTTCGTTCAGGCTGGGACTCGAACCCAGGGCCACTCGCTTGGAAGCCTAACACTCTAGCCATTAGTCTATGGGAGCTCTGTCGGTGGGAGTTTTAAATATAATAAAAACAAAAAATGCACCTTGGTAATTGTTTATTTAAACACTTTGAAATCTTCGTGTCGAAAAATTAAACTGACTCAGCATTTTCTTCCCTACATAAATAATCAATAATTGCAAAGGAAAGAAATTGAAAAAAAAAAGAATTTTCAAATTAGAAAAGAAATATATACATTGAAGATATTCGCTCCGGCTGGGACTCGAACCCAGGCCACTCGCTTGGAAGACCAGCGGTCTAGCCATTAGGCTATCGGAGTTCTGTCGAGCGGAGTCTTACTGCCTGACTGATACTGCCTGACTGACAGACTGACTCACTGACTGACTGATACTGACTGACTGACTCACTGACTGACCGAGACTGACTGACTAACTGCCTGACTGACTGAGACTGGACTGACTGACTGACTGACTGACTGACTAACTGACTGACTGAGACTGACTGACTGACTGCTTGACTCTCTGACTGGCTATTTCACTGACTGACTGAATGACTAAATGACTGACTGACACTGACTGACTGACTGCTTGACTACCTGACTGACTGCTTGACTGACTAACTGACTGGACAGGACTGACCGACTGACTGACTGACAGACTGACTGAATAAGGATGACTGACAGACTGACTGAATAAGGCTGACTGACTGACTGACTGACAGACTGACTGAATAAGGCTGACCGACTGACTGACTGCCTGACTGACTGACTGACTGAATGACTGACTGACTGACTGACCGAGACTGACTGACTGACTGACTGAGACTGGACTGGACTGACTGACTGACTGACTGAGACTGACTGACTGCTTTAGTGACTAACTGACTGCACAGGACTGACCGACTGACTGACTGAATGACTGCCTGACTGACTGACTGACTGAATGACTGACTGACTGAGACTAAATGACTGACTGCTTGACTGACTGGCTGAAGGACTAACTGACTGACTGAGTGACTGACTGACTGGACTGACTGACTGAGACTGAATGACTGAGTGCTTGACTGATTGACTGTCAGACTGACTGACTGACTTCGCAAAAGGGAAAAATAAAAAAAAAGAATTATAAAATTAGAAAAAAATATTTGCATTTAAGATTTCCTTTCCGGCTGGGATTTGAACCGAGGGCGACACTCATGGAAGCCCAACGCTCTCGCCAATATACTATCGGATCTCTGTTGATCGGTGTCTTAATTATAATAAAAACAAAAAATGCACCTTAGTAATTATTGATCTAAAATCTTTGAAATCTAAAGGTCGAATGATTAAACTGACTCAGAATTTTCTTCCGTACATAAATAATCCATATTTGCAAAAGAAAGAAATTGAAAAAAAAAAGAATCTTCAAATTAGAAGAGAAATATATACATGGAAGATTTTCGTTCCGGCCGGGACTCGAACCCAGTACCACGCGCTTGGAACCCAACGGTCTAGCCATTAGGCTATCGGAGCTCTGTCGATGGAAGTCTTAAATATAATAAAAACAAAAAATGCACCTTGGTAATTATTGATTCAAACACTTTGAAATTTACAGGTCGAATAATTAAACTGACTCAGAATTTTTCTCCCTACATAAATAATCAATATTCGCAAAAGAGAAAAATTAAAAAAAAAAGAAGAAGAAATTTCAAATTAGAAACTAAAAGTATACATTGAAGATTTTCGTTCAGGCTGGGACTCGAACCCAGGGCCACTCGCTTGGAAGCCTAACACTCTAGCCATTAGTCTATGGGAGCTCTGTCGGTGGGAGTTTTAAATATAATAAAAACAAAAAATGCACCTTGGTAATTGTTTATTTAAACACTTTGAAATCTTCGTGTCGAAAAATTAAACTGACTCAGCATTTTCTTCCCTACATAAATAATCAATAATTGCAAAGGAAAGAAATTGAAAAAAAAAAAGAATTTTCAAATTAGAAAAGAAATATATACATTGAAGATATTCGCTCCGGCTGGGACTCGAACCCAGGCCACTCGCTTGGAAGACCAGCGGTCTAGCCATTAGGCTATCGGAGCTCTGTCGAGCGGAGTCTTACTGCCTGACTGATACTGCCTGACTGACAGACTGACTCACTGACTGACTGATACTGACTGACTGACTCACTGACTGACCGAGACTGACTGACTAACTGCCTGACTGACTGAGACTGGACTGATTGACTGACTGACTGACTGACTAACTGACTGACTGAGACTGACTGACTGACTGCTTGACTCTCTGACTGGCTATTTCACTGACTGACTGAATGACTAAATGACTGACTGACACTGACTGACTGACTGCTTGACTACCTGACTGACTGCTTGACTGACTAACTGACTGGACAGGACTGACCGACTGACTGACTGACAGACTGACTGAATAAGGATGACTGACAGACTGACTGAATAAGGCTGACTGACTGACTGACTGACAGACTGACTGAATAAGGCTGACCGACTGACTGACTGCCTGACTGACTGACTGACTGAATGACTGACTGACTGACTGACCGAGACTGACTGACTGACTGACTGAGACTGGACTGGACTGACTGACTGACTGACTGACTGAGACTGACTGACTGCTTTAGTGACTAACTGACTGCACAGGACTGACCGACTGACTGACTGACTGACTGCCTGACTGACTGAATGACTGACTGACTGAGACTAAATGACTGACTGCTTGACTGACTGGCTGAAGGACTAACTGACTGACTGACACTGAATGACTGAGTGCTTGACTGATTGACTGTCAGACTGACTGACTGACTTCGCAAAAGGGAAAAATAAAAAAAAAAGAATTATAAAATTAGAAAAAAATATTTGCATTTAAGATTTCCTTTCCGGCCGGGACTCGCACCCAGTACCACGCGCTAGGAACCCAACGGTCTAGCCATTAGGCTATCGGAGCTCTGTCGATGGAAGTCTTAAATATAATAAAAACAAAAAATGCACCTTGGTAATTATTGATTCAAACACTTTGAAATTTACAGGTCGAATAATTAAACTGACTCAGAATTTTTCTCCCTACATAAATAATCAATATTCGCAAAAGAGAAAAATTAAAAAAAAAGAAGAAGAAATTTCAAATTAGAAACTAAAAGTATACATTGAAGATTTTCGTTCAGGCTGGGACTCGAACCCAGGGCCACTCGCTTGGAAGCCTAACACTCTAGCCATTAGTCTATGGGAGCTCTGTCGGTGGGAGTTTTAAATATAATAAAAACAAAAAATGCACCTTGGTAATTGTTTATTTAAACACTTTGAAATCTTCGTGTCGAAAAATTAAACTGACTCAGAATTTTCTTCCCTACATAAATAATCAATAATTGCAAAGGAAAGAAATTGAAAAAAAAAAGAATTTTCAAATTAGAAAAGAAATATATACATTGAAGATATTCGCTCCGGCTGGGACTCGAACCCAGGCCACTCGCTTGGAAGACCAGCGGTCTAGCCATTAGGCTATCGGAGTTCTGTCGAGCGGAGTCTTACTGCCTGACTGATACTGCCTGACTGACAGACTGACTCACTGACTGACTGATACTGACTGACTGACTCACTGACTGACCGAGACTGACTGACTAACTGCCTGACTGACTGAGACTGGACTGACTGACTGACTGACTGACTGACTAACTGACTGACTGAGACTGACTGACTGACTGCTTGACTCTCTGACTGGCTATTTCACTGACTGACTGAATGACTAAATGACTGACTGACACTGACTGACTGACTGCTTGACTACCTGACTGACTGCTTGACTGACTAACTGACTGGACAGGACTGACCGACTGACTGACTGACAGACTGACTGAATAAGGATGACTGACAGACTGACTGTATAAGGCTGACTGACTGACTGACTGTATAAGGCTGACTGACTGACTGACTGACAGACTGACTGAATAAGGCTGACCGACTGACTGACTGCCTGACTGACTGACTGACTGAATGACTGACTGACTGACTGACCGAGACTGACTGACTGACTGACTGAGACTGGACTGGACTGACTGACTGACTGACTGACTGACTGAGACTGACTGACTGACTGACCGAGACTGACTGACTGACTGACTGAGACTGGACTGGACTGACTGACTGACTGACTGACTGACTGAGACTGACTGACTGCTTTAGTGACTAACTGACTGCACAGGACTGACCGACTGACTGACTGAATGAAGGACTAACTGACTGACTGAGTGACTGACTGACTGGACTGACTGACTGTGACTGAATGACTGAGTGCTTGACTGATTGACTGTCAGACTGACTGACTGACTTCGCAAAAGGGAAAAATAAAAAAAAAAGAATTATGAAATTAGAAAAAAATATTTGCATTCAAGTTTTCCTTTCCGGCTGGGATTTGAACCCAGGGCGACACTCATAGAAGCCCAACGCTCTCGCCAATATACTATCGGACCTCTGTTGATCGGTGTCTTAATTATAATAAAAACAAAAAATGCACCTTAGTAATTATTGATCTAAAATCTTTGAAATCTAAAGGTCGAATGATTAAACTGACTCAGAATTTTCTTCCGTACATAAATAATCCATATTTGCAAAAGAAAGAAATTGAAAAAAAAAATAATCTTCAAATTAGAAGAGAAATATATACATGGAAGATTTTCGTTCCGGCCGGGACTCGAACCCAGTACCACGCGCTTGGAACCCAACGGTCTAGCCATTAGGCTATCGGAGCTCTGTCGATGGAAGTCTTAAATATAATAAAAACAAAAAATGCACCTTGGTAATTATTGATTCAAACACTTTGAAATTTACAGGTCGAATAATTAAACTGACTCAGAATTTTTCTCCCTACATAAATAATCAATATTCGGAAAAGAGAAAAATTAAAAAAAAAAGAAGAAGAAATTTCAAATTAGAAACTAAAAGTATACATTGCAGATTTTCGTTCAGGCTGGGACTCGAACCCAGGGCCACTCGCTTGGAAGCCTAACACTCTAGCCATTAGTCTATGGGAGCTCTGTCGGTGGGAGTTTTAAATATAATAAAAACAAAAAATGCACCTTGGTATTTGTTTATTTAAACACTTTGAAATCTTCGTGTCGAAAAATTAAACTGACTCAGAATTTTCTTCCCTACATAAATAATCAATAATTGCAAAGGAAAGAAATTGAAAAAAAAAAGAATTTTCAAATTAGAAAAGAAATATATACATTGAAAATATTCGCTCCGGCTGGGACTCGAACCCAGGCCACTCGCTTGGAAGACCAGCGGTCTAGCCATTAGGCTATCGGAGTTCTGTCGAGCGGAGTCTTACTGCCTGACTGATACTGCCTGACTGACAGACTGACTCACTGACTGACTGATACTGACTGACTGACTCACTGACTGACCGAGACTGACTGACTAACTGCCTGACTGACTGAGACTGGACTGACTGACTGACTGACTGACTGACTGACTAACTGACTGACTGAGACTGACTGACTGACTGCTTGACTCTCTGACTGGCTATTTCACTGACTGACTGAATGACTAAATGACTGACTGACACTGACTGACTGACTGCTTGACTACCTGACTGACTGCTTGACTGACTAACTGACTGGACAGGACTGACCGACTGACTGACTGACAGACTGACTGAATAAGGATGACTGACTGACTGACTGACAGACTGACTGAATAAGGCTGACCGACTGACTGACTGACTGACTGACTGACTGACTGAATGACTGACTGACTGACTGACCGAGACTGACTGACTGACTGACTGAGACTGGACTGGACTGACTGACTGACTGACTGACTGAGACTGACTGACTGCTTTAGTGACTAACTGACTGCACAGGACTGACCGACTGACTGACTGACTGACTGCCTGACTGACTGACTGACTGAATGACTGACTGACTGAGACTAAATGACTGACTGCTTGACTGACTGGCTGAAGGACTAACTGACTGACTGAGTGACTGACTGACTGGACTGACTGACTGAGACTGAATGACTGAGTGCTTGACTGAGTGACTGTCAGACTGACTGACTGACTTCGCAAAAGGGAAAAATAAAAAAAAAAGAATTATAAAATTAGAAAAAAATATTTGCATTCAAGATTTCCTTTCCGGCTGGGATTTGAACCCAGGGCGACACTCATGAAGCCCAACGCTCTCGCCAATATACTATCGGATCTCTGTTGATCGGTGTCTTAATTATAATAAAAACAAAAAATGCACCTTAGTAATTATTGATCTAAAATCTTTGAAATCTAAAGGTCGAATGATTAAACTGACTCAGAATTTTCTTCCGTACATAAATAATCCATATTTGCAAAAGAAAGAAATTGAAAAAAAAAAAGAATCTTCAAATTAGAAGAGAAATATATACATGGAAGATTTTCGTTCCGGCCGGGACTCGAACCCAGTACCACGCGCTTGGAACCCAACGGTCTAGCCATTAGGCTATCGGAGCTCTGTCGATGGAAGTCTTAAATATAATAAAAACAAAAAATGCACCTTGGTAATTATTGATTCAAACACTTTGAAATTTACAGGTCGAATAATTAAACTGACTCAGAATTTTTCTCCCTACATAAATAATCAATATTCGCAAAAGAGAAAAATTTAAAAAAAAAGAAGAAGAAATTTCAAATTAGAAACTAAAAGTATACATTGAAGATTTTCGTTCAGTCTGGGGCTCGAACCCAGGGCCACTCGCTTGGAAGCCTAACACTCTAGCCATTAGTCTATGGGAGCTCTGTCGGTGGGAGTTTTAAATATAATAAAAACAAAAAATGCACCTTGGTAATTGTTTATTTAAACACTTTGAAATCTTCGTGTCGAAAAATTAAACTGACTCAGAATTTTCTTCCCTACATAAATAATCAATAATTGCAAAGGAAAGAAATTGAAAAAAAAAAGAATTTTCAAATTAGAAAAGAAATATATACATTGAAGATATTCGCTCCGGCTGGGACTCGAACCCAGGCCACTCGCTTGGAAGACCAGCGGTCTAGCCATTAGGCTATCGGAGTTCTGTCGAGCGGAGTCTTACTGCCTGACTGATACTGCCTGACTGACAGACTGACTCACTGACTGTCTGATACTGACTGACTGACTCACTGACTGACCGAGACTGACTGACTAACTGCCTGACTGACTGAGACTGGACTGACTGACTTACTGACTGACTGACTGACTAACTGACTGACTGAGACTGACTGACTGACTGCTTGACTCTCTGACTGGCTATTTCACTGACTGACTGAATGACTAAATGACTGACTGACACTGACTGACTGACTGCTTGACTACCTGACTGACTGCTTGACTGACTAACTGACTGGACAGGACTGACCGACTGACTGACTGACAGACTGACTGAATAAGGATGACTGACAGACTGACTGAATAAGGCTGACTGACTGACTGACTGACAGACTGACTGAATAAGGCTGACCGACTGACTGACTGCCTGACTGACTGAATGACTGACTGACTGACTGACCGAGACTGACTGACTGACTGACTGAGACTGGACTGGACTGACTGACTGACTGACTGACTGAGACTGACTGACTGCTTTAGTGACTAACTGACTGCACAGGACTGACCGACTGACTGACTGACTGACTGACTGACTGACTGAATGACCGACTGACTGAGACTAAATGACTGACTGCTTGACTGACTGGCTGAAGGACTAACTGACTGACTGAATGACTGACTGACTGAGACTAAATGACTGACTGCTTGACTGACTGGCTGAAGGACTAACTGACTGACTGAGTGACTGACTGACTGGACTGACTGACTGAGACTGAATGACTGAGTGCTTGACTGATTGACTGTCAGACTGACTGACTGACTTCGCAAAAGGGAAAAATAAAAAAAAAAGAATTATAAAATTAGAAAAAAATATTTGCATTTAAGATTTCATTTCCGGCCGGGACTCGAACCCAGTACCACGCGCTAGGAACCCAACGGTCTAGCCATTAGGCTATCGGAGCTCTGTCGATGGAAGTCTTAAATATAATAAAAACAAAAAATGCACCTTGGTAATTATTGATTCAAACACTTTGAAATTTACAGGTCGAATAATTAAACTGACTCAGAATTTTTCTCCCTACATAAATAATCAATATTCGCAAAAGAGAAAAATTAAAAAAAAAGAAGAAGAAATTTCAAATTAGAAACTAAAAGTATACATTGAAGATTTTCGTTCAGGCTGGGACTCGAACCCAGGCCACTCGCTTGGAAGACCAGCGGTCTAGCCGTTAGGCTATCGGAGTTCTGTCGAGCGGAGTCTTACTGCCTGACTGATACTGCCTGACTGACAGACTGACTCATTGACTGACTGATACTGGCTGACTGACTCATTGACTGACCGAGACTGACTGACTAACTGCCTGACTGACTGAGACTGGACTGACTGACTGACTGACTGACTGACTGACTAACTGACTGACTGAGACTGACTGACTGACTGCTTGACTCTCTGACTGGCTATTTCACTGACTGACTGAATGACTAAATGACTGACTGACACTGACTGACTGACTGCTTGACTACCTGACTGACTGCTTGACTGACTAACTGACTGGACAGGACTGACCGACTGACTGACTGACAGACTGACTGAATAAGGATGACTGACAGACTGACTGAATAAGGCTGACTGACTGACTGACTGACAGACTGACTGAATAAGGCTGACCGACTGACTGACTGCCTGACTGACTGAATGACTGACTGACTGACTGACCGAGACTGACTGACTGACTGACTGAGACTGGACTGGACTGACTGACTGACTGACTGACTGAGACTGACTGACTGCTTTAGTGACTAACTGACTGCACAGGACTGACCGACTGACTGACTGACTGACTGACTGACTGACTGAATGACCGACTGACTGAGACTAAATGACTGACTGCTTGACTGACTGGCTGAAGGACTAACTGACTGACTGAATGACTGACTGACTGAGACTAAATGACTGACTGCTTGACTGACTGGCTGAAGGACTAACTGACTGACTGAGTGACTGACTGACTGGACTGACTGACTGAGACTGAATGACTGAGTGCTTGACTGATTGACTGTCAGACTGACTGACTGACTTCGCAAAAGGGAAAAATAAAAAAAAAAGAATTATAAAATTAGAAAAAAATATTTGCATTTAAGATTTCATTTCCGGCCGGGACTCGAACCCAGTACCACGCGCTAGGAACCCAACGGTCTAGCCATTAGGCTATCGGAGCTCTGTCGATGGAAGTCTTAAATATAATAAAAACAAAAAATGCACCTTGGTAATTATTGATTCAAACACTTTGAAATTTACAGGTCGAATAATTAAACTGACTCAGAATTTTTCTCCCTACATAAATAATCAATATTCGCAAAAGAGAAAAATTAAAAAAAAAGAAGAAGAAATTTCAAATTAGAAACTAAAAGTATACATTGAAGATTTTCGTTCAGGCTGGGACTCGAACCCAGGCCACTCGCTTGGAAGACCAGCGGTCTAGCCGTTAGGCTATCGGAGTTCTGTCGAGCGGAGTCTTACTGCCTGACTGATACTGCCTGACTGACAGACTGACTCATTGACTGACTGATACTGGCTGACTGACTCATTGACTGACCGAGACTGACTGACTAACTGCCTGACTGACTGAGACTGGACTGACTGACTGACTGACTGACTGACTGACTAACTGACTGACTGAGACTGACTGACTGACTGCTTGACTCTCTGACTGGCTATTTCACTGACTGACTGAATGACTAAATGACTGACTGACACTGACTGACTGACTGCTTGACTACCTGACTGACTGCTTGACTGACTAACTGACTGGACAGGACTGACCGACTGACTGACTGACAGACTGACTGAATAAGGATGACTGACAGACTGACTGAATAAGGCTGACTGACTGACTGACAGACTGACTGAATAAGGCTGACCGACTGACTGACTGCCTGACTGACTGACTGACTGAATGACTGACTGACTGACTGACCGAGACTGACTGACTGACTGACTGAGACTGGACTGGACTGACTGACTGACTGACTGACTGAGACTGACTGACTGCTTTAGTGACTAACTGACTGCACAGGACTGACCGACTGACTGACTGACTGACTGCCTGACTGCCTGACTGACTGAATGACTGACTGACTGAGACTAAATGACTGACTGCTTGACTGACTGGCTGAAGGACTAACTGACTGACTGAGTGACTGACTGACTGGACTGACTGACTGAGACTGAATGACTGAGTGCTTGACTGATTGACTGTCAGACTGACTGACTGACTTCGCAAAAGGGAAAAATAAAAAAAAAAGAATTATAAAATTAGAAAAAAATATTTGCATTTAAGATTTCTTTTCCGGCTGGGATTTGAACCCAGGGCGACACTCATGGAATCCCAACGCTCTCGCCAATATACTATCGGATCTCTGTTGATCGGTGTCTTAATTATAATAAAAACAAAAAATGCACCTTGGTAATTATTGATTCAAACACTTTGAAATTTACAGGTCGAATAATTAAACTGACTCAGAATTTTTCTCCCTACATAAATAATCAATATTCGCAAAAGAGAAAAATTAAAAAAAAAAGAAGAAGAAATTTCAAATTAGAAACTAAAAGTATACATTGAAGATTTTCGTTCAGGCTGGGACTCGAACCCAGGGCCACTCGCTTGGAAGCCTAACACTCTAGCCATTAGTCTATGGGAGCTCTGTCGGTTTGAGTTTTAAATATAATAAAAACAAAAAATGCACCTTGGTATTTGTTTATTTAAACACTTTGAAATCTTCGTGTCGAAAAATTAAACTGACTCAGAATTTTCTTCCCTACATAAATAATCAATAATTGCAAAGGAAAGAAATTGAAAAAAAAAAGAATTTTCAAATTAGAAAAGAAATATATACATTGAAGATATTCGCTCCGGCTGGGACTCGAACCCAGGCCACTCGCTTGGAAGACCAGCGGTCTAGCCATTAGGCTATCGGAGTTCTGTCGAGCGGAGTCTTACTGCCTGACTGATACTGCCTGACTGACAGACTGACTCACTGACTCACTGATACTGACTGACTGACTCACTGACTGACCGAGACTGACTGACTAACTGCCTGACTGACTGAGACTGGACTGACTGACTGACTGACTGACTGACTGACTAACTGACTGACCGAGACTGACTGACTGACTGACTGAGACTGGACTGGACTGACTGACTGACTGACTGACTGACTGAGACTGACTGACTGCTTTAGTGACTAACTGACTGCACAGGACTGACCGACTGACTGACTGACTGACTGCCTGACTGACTGACTGACTGAATGACTGACTGACTGAGACTAAATGACTGACTGCTTGACTGACTGGCTGAAGGACTAACTGACTGACTGAGTGACTGACTGACTGGACTGACTGACTGAGACTGAATGACAGAGTGCTTGACTGATTGACTGTCAGACTGACTGACTGACTTCGCAAAAGGGAAAAATAAAAAAAAAATAATTATAAAATTAGAAAAAAATATTTGCATTTAAGATTTCCTTTCCGGCTGGGATTTGAACCCAGGGCGACACTCATGGAAGCCCAACGCTCTCGCCAATATACTATCGGATCTCTGTTGATCGGTGTCTTAATTATAATAAAAACAAAAAATGCACCTTAGTAATTATTGATCTAAAATCTTTGAAATCTAAAGGTCGAATGATTAAACTGACTCAGAATTTTCTTCCGTACATAAATAATCCATATTTGCAAAAGAAAGAAATTGCAAAAAAAAAAGAATCTTCAAATTAGAAGAGAAATATATACATGGAAGATTTTCGTTCCGGCCGGGACTCGAACCCAGGGCCACTCGCTTGGAAGCCTAACACTCTAGCCATTAGTCTATGGGAGCTCTGTCGGTGGGAGTTTTAAATATAATAAAAACAAAAAATGCACCTTGGTAATTGTTTATTTAAACACTTTGAAATCTTCGTGTCGAAAAATTAAACTGACTCAGAATTTTCTTCCCTACATAAATAATCAATAATTGCAAAGGAAAGAAATTGAAAAAAAAAAGAATTTTCAAATTAGAAAAGAAATATATACATTGAAGATATTCGCTCCGGCTGGGACTCGAACCCAGGCCACTCGCTTGGAAGACCAGCGGTCTAGCCATTAGGCTATCGGAGTTCTGTCGAGCGGAGTCTTACTGCCTGACTGATACTGCCTGACTGACTGACTGACTCACTGACTGACCGAGACTGACTGACTAACTGCCTGACTGACTGAGACTGGACTGACTGACTGACTGACTGACTGACTGACTGACTAACTGACTGACTGAGACTGACTGACTGACTGCTTGACTCTCTGACTGGCTATTTCACTGACTGACTGAATGACTTAATGACTGACTGCTTGACTACCTGACTGACTGCTTGACTACCTGACTGACTGCTTGACTGACTAACTGACTGGACAGGACTGACCGACTGACTGACTGACAGACTGACTGAATAAGGATGACTGACAGACTGACTGAATAAGGCTGACTGACTGACTGACTGACAGACTGACTGAATAAGGCTGACCGACTGACTGACTGCCTGACTGACTGACTGACTGAATGACTGACTGACTGACTGACCGAGACTGACTGACTGACTGACTGAGACTGGACTGGACTGACTGACTGACTGACTGACTGAGACTGACTGACTGCTTTAGTGACTAACTGACTGCACAGGACTGACCGACTGACTGACTGACTGCCTGACTGACTGACTGACTGAATGACTGACTGACTGAGACTAAATGACTGACTGCTTGACTGACTGGCTGAAGGACTAACTGACTGACTGAGTGACTGACTGACTGGACTGACTGACTGAGACTGAATGACTGAGTGCTTGACTGATTGACTGTCAGACTGACTGACTGACTTCGCAAAAGGGAAAAATAAAAAAAAAAGAATTATAAAATTAGAAAAAAATATTTGCCTTTAAGATTTCCTTTCCGGCCGGGACTCGAACCCAGTACCACGCGCTAGGAACCCAATGGTCTAGCCATTAGGCTATCGGAGCTCTGTCGATGGAAGTCTTAAATATAATAAAAACAAAAAATGCACCTTGGTAATTATTGATTCAAACTCTTTGAAATTTACAGGTCGAATAATTAAACTGACTCAGAATTTTTCTCCCTACATAAATAATCAATATTCGCAAAAGAGAAAAATTAAAAAAAGAAGAAGAAATTTCAAATTAGAAACTAAAAGTATACATTGAAGATTTTCGTTCAGGCTGGGACTCGAACCCAGGGCCACTCGCTTGGAAGCCTAACACTCTAGCCATTAGCCTATATGAGCTCTGTCGGTGGGAGTTTTAAATATAATAAAAACAAAAAATGCACCTTGGTAATTGTTTATTTAAACACTTTGAAATCTTCGTGTCGAAAAATTAAACTGACTCAGAATTTTCTTCCCTACATAAATAATCAATAATTGCAAAGGAAAGAAATTGAAAAAAAAAAGAATTTTCAAATTAGAAAAGAAATATATACATTGAAGATATTCGCTCCGGCTGGGACTCGAACCCAGGCCACTCGCTTGGAAGACCAGCGGTCTAGCCATTAGGCTATCGGAGTTCTGTCGAGCGGAGTCTTACTGCCTGACTGATACTGCCTGACTGACTGACTGACTCACTGACTGACCGAGACTGACTGACTAACTGCCTGACTGACTGAGACTGGACTGACTGACTGACTGACTGACTGACTGACTGACTAACTGACTGACTGAGACTGACTGACTGACTGCTTGACTCTCTGACTGGCTATTTCACTGACTGACTGAATGACTAAATGACTGACTGACACTGACTGACTGACTGCTTGACTACCTGACTGACTGCTTGACTGACTAACTGACTGGACAGGACTGACCGACTGACTGACTGAGAGACTGACTGAATAAGGATGACTGACAGACTGACTGAATAAGGCTGACTGACTGACTGACTGACAGACTGACTGAATAAGGCTGACCGACTGACTGACTGCCTGACTGACTGACTGACTGAATGACTGACTGACTGACTGACCGAGACTGACTGACTGACTGACTGAGACTGGACTGGACTGACTGACTGACTGACTGACTGAGACTGACTGACTGCTTTAGTGACTAACTGACTGCACAGGACTGACCGACTGACTGACTGACTGCCTGACTGACTGACTGACTGAATGACTGACTGACTGAGACTAAATGACTGACTGCTTGACTGACTGGCTGAAAGACTAACTGACTGACTGAGAGACTGACTGACTGGACTGACTGACTGAGACTGAATGACTGAGTGCTTGACTGATTGACTGTCAGACTGACTGACTGACTTCGCAAAAGGGAAAAATAAAAAAAAAGAATTATAAAATTAGAAAAAAATATTTGCATTTAAGATTTCCTTTCCGGCCGGGACTCGAACCCAGTACCACGCGCTAGGAACCCAATGGTCTAGCCATTAGGCTATCGGAGCTCTGTCGATGGAAGTCTTAAATATAATAAAAACAAAAAATGCACCTTGGTAATTATTGATTCAAACACTTTGAAATTTACAGGTCGAATAATTAAACTGACTCAGAATTTTTCTCCCTACATAAATAATCAATATTCGCAAAAGAGAAAAATTAAAAAAAAAAGAAGAAGAAATTTCAAATTAGAAACTAAAAGTATACATTGAAGATTTTCGTTCAGGCTGGGACTCGAACCCAGGGCCACTCGCTTGGAAGCCTAACACTCTAGCCATTAGTCTATGGGAGCTCTGTCGGTGGGAGTTTTAAATATAATAAAAACAAAAAATGCACCTTGGTAATTGTTTATTTAAACACTTTGAAATCTTCGTGTCGAAAAATTAAACTGACTCAGAATTTTCTTCCCTACATAAATAATCAATAATTGCAAAGGAAAGAAATTGAAAAAAAAAAGAATTTTCAAATCAGAAAAGAAATATATACATTGAAGATATTCGCTCCGGCTGGGACTCGAACCCAGACCACTCGCTTGGAAGACCAGCGGTCTAGCCATTAGGCTATCGGAGTTCTGTCGAGCGGAGTCTTACTGCCTGACTGATACTGCCTGACTGACCGAGACTGACTGACTAACTGCCTGACTGACTGAGACTGGACTGACTGACTGACTGACTGACTGACTGACTAACTGACTGACTGAGACTGACTGACTGACTGCTTGACTCTCTGACTGGCTATTTCACTGACTGACTGAATGACTAAATGACTGACTGACTGACTGCTTGACTACCTGACTGACTGCTTGACTGACTAACTGACTGGACAGGACTGACCGACTGACTGACTGACAGACTGACTGAATAAGGATGACTGACAGACTGACTGAATAAGGCTGACTGACTGACTGACAGACAGACTGACTGAATAAGGCTGACCGACTGACTGACTGCCTGACTGACTGACTGACTGAATGACTGACTGACTGACTGACCGAGACTGACTGACTGACTGACTGAGACTGGACTGGACTGACTGACTGACTGACTGACTGAGACTGACTGACTGCTTTAGTGACTAACTGACTGCACAGGACTGACCGACTGACTGACTGACTGACTGCCTGACTGAGTGACTGACTGAATGACTGACTGACTGAGACTAAATGACTGACTGCTTGACTGACTGGCTGAAGGACTAACTGACTGACTGAGTGACTGACTGACTGGACTGACTGACTGAGACTGAATGACTGAGTGCTTGACTGATTGACTGTCAGACTGACTGACTGACTTCGCAAAAGGGAAAAATAAAAAAAAAGAATTATAAAATTAGAAAAAAATATTTGCATTTAAGATTTCCTTTCCGGCCGGGACTCGAACCCAGTACCACGCGCTAGGAACCCAACGGTCTAGCCATTAGGCTATCGGAGCTCTGTCGATGGAAGTCTTAAATATAATAAAAACAAAAAATGCACCTTGGTAATTATTGATTCAAACACTTTGAAATTTACAGGTCGAATAATTAAACTGACTCAGAATTTTCTTCCGTACATAAATAATCGATATTTGCAGAAGAAAGAAAATGAAAAAAAAAAAAAAATTTCAAATTAGAAAAGAAATATATACATTGAAGATTTTCGTTCCGGCCGGGACTCGAACCCAGTACCACGCGCTTGGAACCCAACGGTCTCGCCATTAGGCTATCGGAGCTCTGTCAATTGAAGTCTTAAATATAATAAAAACAAAAATCGCACCTTTTTAATTATTGATTCAAACACTTTGAAATTTACAGGTCGAATAATTAAACTGACTCAGAATTTTTCTCCCTACATAAATAATCAATATTCGCAAAAGAGAAAAATTAAAAAAAAAGAAGAAGAAATTTCAAATTAGAAACTAAAAGTATACATTGAAGATTTTCGTTCAGGCTGGGACTCGAACCCAGGGCCACTCGCTTGGAAGCCTAACACTCTAGCCATTAGTCTATGGGAGCTCTGTCGGTGGGAGTTTTAAATATAATAAAAACAAAAAATGCACCTTGGTATTTGTTTATTTAAACACTTTGAAATCTTCGTGTCGAAAGATTAAACTGACTCAGAATTTTCTTCCCTACATAAATAATCAATAATTGCAAAGGAAAGAAATTGAAAAAAAAAAGAATTTTCAAATTAGAAAAGAAATATATACATTGAAGATATTCGCTCCGGCTGGGACTCGAACCCAGGCCACTCGCTTGGAAGACCAGCGGTCTAGCCATTAGGCTATCGGAGTTCTGTTGAGCGGAGTCTTACTGCCTGACTGATACTGCCTGACTGACAGACTGACTCACTGACTGACTGATACTGACTGACTGACTCACTGACTGACCGAGACTGACTGACTAACTGCCTGACTGACTGAGACTGGACTGACTGACTGACTGACTGACTGACTGACTAACTGACTGACTGAGACTGACTGACTGACTGCTTGACTCTCTGACTGGCTATTTCACTGACTGACTGAATGACTAAATGACTGACTGACACTGACTGACTGACTGCTTGACTACCTGACTGACTGCTTGACTGACTAACTGACTGGACAGGACTGACCGACTGACTGACTGACAGACTGACTGAATAAGGGTGACTGACAGACTGACTGAATAAGGCTGACTGACTGACTGACTGACTGAATAAGGCTGACCAACTGACTGACTGCCTGACTGACTGACTGACTGAATGACTGACTGACTGACTGACCGAGACTGACTGACTGACTGACTGAGACTGGACTGGACTGACTGACTGACTGAGACTGACTGACTGCTTTAGTGACTAACTGACTGCACAGGACTGACCGACTGACTGACTGACTGACTGCCTGACTGACTGACTGACTGAATGACTGACTGACTGAGACTAAATGACTGACTGCTTGACTGACTGGCTGAAGGGCTAACTGACTGACTGAGTGACTGACTGACTGGACTGACTGACTGAGACTGAATGACTGAGTGCTTGACTGATTGACTGTCAGACTGAGTGACTGACTTCGCAAAAGGGAAAAATAAAAAAAAAAAAGAATTATAAAATTAGAAAAAAATATTTGCATTTAAGATTTCCTTTCCGGCTGGGATTTGAACCCAGGGCGACACTCATGGAAGCCCAACGCTCTCGCCAATATACTATCGGATCTCTGTTGATCGGTGTCTTAATTATAATAAAAACAAAAAATGCACCTTAGTAATTATTGAACTAAAATCTTTGAAATCTAAAGGTCGAATGATTAAACTGACTCAGAATTTTCTTCCGTACATAAATAATCCATATTTGCAAAAGAAAGAAATTTCAAAAAAAAAAGAAACTTCAAATTAGAAGAGAAATATATACATGGAAGATTTTCGTTCCGGCCGGGACTCGAACCCAGGGCCACTCGCTTGGAAGCTTAACACTCTAGCCATTAGTCTATGGGAGCTCTGTCGGTGGGAGTTTTAAATATAATAAAAACAAAAAATGCACCTTGGTAATTGTTTATTTAAACACTTTGAAATCTTCGTGTCGAAAAATTAAACTGACTCAGAATTTTCTTCCCTACATAAATAATCAATAATTGCAAAGGAAAGAAATTGAAAAAAAAAGAATTTTCAAATTAGAAAAGAAATATATACATTGAAGATATTCGCTCCGGCTGGGACTCGAACCCAGGCCACTCGCTTGGAAGACCAGCGGTCTAGCCATTAGGCTATCGGAGTTCTGTCGAGCGGAGTCTTACTGCCTGACTGATACTGCCTGACTGACTGACTGACTCACTGACTGACCGAGACTGACTGACTAACTGCCTGACTGACTGAGACTGGACTGACTGACTGACTGACTGACTGACTGACTAACTGACTGACTGAGACTGACTGACTGACTGCTTGACTCTCTGACTGGCTATTTCACTGACTGACTGAATGACTAAATGACTGACTGACACTGACTGACTGACTGCTTGACTACCTGACTGACTGCTTGACTGACTAACTGACTGGACAGGACAGACCGACTGACTGACTGACAGACTGACTGAATAAGGATGACTGACAGACTGACTGAATAAGGCTGACTGACTGACTGACTGACAGACTGACTGAATAAGGCTGACCGACTGACTGACTGCCTGACTGACTGACTGACTGAATGACTGACTGACTGACTGACCGAGACTGACTGACTGACTGACTGAGACTGGACTGGACTGACTGACTGACTGACTGACTGAGACTGAATGACTGCTTTAGTGACTAACTGACTGCACAGGACTGACCGACTGACTGACTGACTGACTGCCTGACTGAGTGACTGACTGAATGACTGACTGACTGAGACTAAATGACTGACTGCTTGACTGACTGGCTGAAGGACTAACTGACTGACTGAGTGACTGACTGACTGGACTGACTGACTGAGACTGAATGACTGAGTGCTTGACTGATTGACTGTCAGACTGACTGACTGACTTCGCAAAAGGGAAAAATAAAAAAAAAAGAATTATAAAATTAGAAAAAAATATTTGCATTTAAGATTTCCTTTCCGGCCGGGACTCGAACCCAGCACCACGCGCTAGGAACCCAACGGTCTAGCCATTAGGCTATCGGAGCTCTGTCGATGGAAGTCTTAAATATAATAAAAACAAAAAATGCACCTTGGTAATTATTGATTCAAACACTTTGAAATTTACAGGTCGAATAATTAAACTGACTCAGAATTTTTCTCCCTACATAAATAATCAATATTCGCAAAAGAGAAAAATTAAAAAAAAAAGAAGAAGAAATTTCAAATTAGAAACTAAAAGTATACATTGAAGATTTTCGTTCAGGCTGGGACTCGAACCCAAGGCCACTCGCTTGGAAGCCTAACACTCTAGCCATTAGTCTATGGGAGCTCTGTCGGTGGGAGTTTTAAATATAATAAAAACAAAAAATGCACCTTGGTAATTGTTTATTTAAACACTTTGAAATCTTCGTGTCGAAAAATGAAACTGACTCAGAATTTTCTTCCCTACATAAATAATCAATAATTGCAAAGGAAAGAAATTGAAAAAAAAAAGTATTTTCAAATTAGAAAAGAAATATATACATTGAAGATATTCGCTCCGGCTGGGACTCGAACCCAGGCCACTCGCTTGGAAGACCAGCGGTCTAGCCATTAGGCTATCGGAGTTCTGTCGAGCGGAGTCTTACTGCCTGACTGATACTGCCTGACTGACAGACTGACTCACTGACTGACTGATACTGACTGACTGACTCACTGACTGACCGAGACTGACTGACTAACTGCCTGACTGACTGAGACTGGACTGACTGACTGACTGACAGACTGACTGAATAAGGATGACTGACAGACTGACTGAATAAGGCTGACTGACTGACTGACTGACAGACTGACTGAATAAGGCTGACCGACTGACTGACTAACTGACTGACTGACTGACTGAATGACTGACTGACTGACTGACCGAGTCGGACTGACTGACTGACTGAGACTGGACTGGACTGACTGACTGACTGACTGACTGAGACTGACTGACTGCTTTAGTGACTAACTGACTGCACAGGACTGACCGACTGACTGACTGACTGACTGCCTGACTGACTGACTGACTGAATGACTGACTGACTGAGACTAAATGACTGACTGCTTGACTGACTGGCTGAAGGACTAACTGACTGACTGAGTGACTGACTGACTGGACTGACTGACTGAGACTGAATGACTGAGTGCTTGACTGATTGACTGTCAGACTGACTGACTGACTTCGCAAAAGGGAAAAATAAAAAAAAAGAATTATAAAATTAGAAAAAAATATTTGCATTTAAGATTTCCTTTCCGGCTGGGATTTGAACCCAGGGCGACACTCATGGAAGCCCAACGCTCTCGCCAATATACTATCGGATCTCTGTTGATCGGTGTCTTAGTTATAATAAAAACAAAAAATGCACTTTAGTAATTATTTATCTAAAATCTTTGAAATCTAAAGGTCGAATGATTAAACTGACTCAGAATTTTCTTCCGTACATAAATAATCCATATTTGCAAAAGAAAGAAATTGAAAAAAAAAACAATCTTCAAATTAGAATTGAAAAATATACATGGAAGATTTTCGTTCCGGCCGGTACTCGAACCCAGTACCACGCGCTTGGAACCCAACAGTCTAGCCATTAGGCTATCGGAGCTCTGTCGATGGAAGTCTTATATATAATAAAAACAAAAAATGCACCTTGGTAATTATTGATTCAAACACTTTGAAATTTACAGGTCGAATAATTAAACTGACTCAGAATTTTTCTCCCTACATAAATAATCAATATTCGCAAAAGAGAAAAATTAAAAAAAAAAGAAGAAGAAATTTCAAATTAGAAACTAAAAGTATACATTGAAGATTTTCGTTTAGGCTGGGACTCGAACCCAGGGTCACTCGCTTGGAAGCCTAACACTCTAGCCATTAGTCTATGGGAGCTCTGTCGGTGGGAGTTTTAAATATAATAAAAACAAAAAATGCACCTTGGTAATTGTTTATTTAAACACTTTGAAATCTTCGTGTCGAAAAATTAAACTGACTCAGAATTTTCTTCCCTACATAAATAATCAATAATTGCAAAGGAAAGAAATTGAAAAAAAAAAAAGAATTTTCAAATTAGAAAAGAAATATATACATTGAAGATATTCGCTCCGGCTGGGACTCGAACCCAGGCCACTCGCTTGGAAGACCAGCGGTCTAGCCATTAGGCTATCGGAGTTCTGTCGAGCGGAGTCTTACTGCCTGACTGATACTGCCTGACTGACAGACTGACTCACTGACTGACTGATACTGACTGACTGACTCACTGACTGACTAACTGCCTGACTGACTGAGACTGGACTGACTGACTGACTGACTGACTGACTGACTAACTGACTGACTGAGACTGACTGACTGACTGCTTGACTCTCTGACTGGCTATTTCACTGACTGACTGAATGACTAAATGACTGACTGACACTGACTGACTGACTGCTTGACTACCTGACTGACTGCTTGACTGACTAACTGACTGGACAGGACTGATCGACTGACTGACTGACAGACTGACTGAATAAGGATGACTGACAGACTGACTGAATAAGGCTGACTGACTGACTGACTGACAGACTGACTGAATAAGGCTGACCGACTGACTGACTGCCTGACTGACTGACTGACTGAATGACTGACTGACTGACTGACCGAGACTGACTGACTGACTGACTGAGACTGGACTGGACTGACTGACTGACTGACTGACTGAGACTGACTGACTGCTTTAGTGACTAACTGACTGCACAGGACTGACCGACTGACTGACTGACTGACTGCCTGACTGACTGACTGAATGAATGACTGACTGACTGAAACTAAATGACTGACTGCTTGACTGACTGGCTGAAGGACTAACTGACTGACTGAGTGACTGACTGACTGACTGAGACTGAATGACTGAGTGCTTGACTGATTGACTGTCAGACTGACTGACTGACTTCGCAAAAGGGAAAAATAAAAAAAAAAGAATTATAAAATTAGAAAAAAATATTTGCATTTAAGATTTCCTTTCCGGCCGGGACTCGAACCCATTACCACGCGCTAGGAACCCAACGGTCTAGCCATTAGGCTATCGGAGCTCTGTCGATGGAAGTCTTAAATATAATAAAAACAAAAAATGCACCTTGGTAATTATTGATTCAAACACTTTGAAATTTACAGGTCGAATAATTAAACTGACTCAGAATTTTTCTCCCTACATAAATAATCAATATTCGCAAAAGAGAAAAATTAAAAAAAAAGAAGAAGAAATTTCAAATTAGAAACTAAAAGTATACATTGAAGATTTTCCTTCAGGCTGGGACTCGAACCCAGGGCCACTCGCTTGGAAGCCTAACACTCTAGCCATTAGTCTATGGGAGCTCTGTCGGTGGGAGTTTTAAATATAATAAAAACAAAAAATGCACCTTGGTAATTGTTTATTTAAACACTTTGAAATCTTCGTGTCGAAAAATTAAACTGACTCAGAATTTTCTTCCCTACATAAATAATCAATAATTGCAAAGGAAAGAAATTGAAAAAAAAAAAGAATTTTCAAATTAGAAAAGAAATATATACATTGAAGATATTCGCTCCGGCTGGGACTCGAACCCAGGCCACTCGCTTGGAAGACCAGCGGTCTAGCCATTAGGCTATCGGAGTTCTGTCGAGCGGAGTCTTACTGCCTGACTGATACTGCCTGACTGACAGACTGACTCACTGACTAACTGATACTGACTGACTGACTCACTGACTGACCGAGACTGACTGACTAACTGCCTGACTGAGTGAGACTGGACTGACTGACTGACTGACTGACTGACTGACTAACTGACTGACTGAGACTGACTGACTGACTGCTTGACTCTCTGACTGGCTATTTCACTGACTGACTGAATGACTAAATGACTGACTGACACTGACTGACTGACTGCTTGACTACCTGACTGACTGCTTGACTGACTAACTGACTGGACAGGACTGACCGACTGACTGACTGACAGACTGGCTGAATAAGGATGACTGACAGACTGACTGAATAAGGCTGACTGACTGACTGACTGACAGACTGACTGAATAAGGCTGACCGATTGACTGACTGCCTGACTGACTGACTGACTGAATGACTGACTGACTGACTGACCGAGACTGACTGACTGACTGACTGAGACTGGACTGGACTGACTGACTGACTGACTGACTGAGACTGACTGACTGCTTTAGTGACTAACTGACTGCACAGGACTGACTGACTGACTGACTGACTGACTGCCTGACTGACTGACTGAATGAATGACTGACTGAGTGAGACTAAATGACTGACTGCTTGACTGAATGGCTGAAGGACTAACTGACTGACTGAGTGACTGACTGACTGGACTGACTGACTGAGACTGAATGACTGAGTGCTTGACTGATTGACTTTCAGACTGACTGACTGACTTCGCAAAAGGGAAAAATAAAAAAAAAAAGAATTATAAAATTAGAAAAAAATATTTGCATTTAAGATTTCCTTTCCGGCCGGGACTCGAACCCAGTACCACGCGCTAGGAACCCAACGGTCTAGCCATTAGGCTATCGGAGCTCTGTCGATGGAAGTCTTAAATATAATAAAAACAAAAAATGCACCTTGGTAATTATTGATTCAAACACTTTGAAATTTACAGGTCGAATAATTAAACTGACTCAGAATTTTTCTCCCTACATAAATAATCAATATTCGCAAAAGAGAAAAATTAAAAAAAAAGAAGAAGAAATTTCAAATTAGAAACTAAAAGTATACATTGAAGATTTTCCTTCAGGCTGGGACTCGAACCCAGGGCCACTCGCTTGGAAGCCTAACACTCTAGCCATTAGTCTATGGGAGCTCTGTCGGTGGGAGTTTTAAATATAATAAAAACAAAAAATGCACCTTGGTAATTGTTTATTTAAACACTTTGAAATCTTCGTGTCGAAAAATTAAACTGACTCAGAATTTTCTTCCCTACATAAATAATCAATAATTGCAAAGGAAAGAAATTGAAAAAAAAAAAGATTTTTCAAATTAGAAAAGAAATATATACATTGAAGATATTCGCTCCGGCTGGGACTCGAACCCAGGCCACTCGCTTGGAAGACCAGCGGTCTAGCCATTAGGCTATCGGAGTTCTGTCGAGCGGAGTCTTACTGCCTGACTGATACTGCCTGACTGACAGACTGACTCACTGACTAACTGATACTGACTGACTGACTCACTGACTGACCGAGACTGACTGACTAACTGCCTGACTGAGTGAGACTGGACTGACTGACTGACTGACTGACTGACTGACTAACTGACTGACTGAGACTGACTGACTGACTGCTTGACTCTCTGACTGGCTATTTCACTGACTGACTGAATGACTAAATGACTGACTGACACTGACTGACTGACTGCTTGACTACCTGACTGACTGCTTGACTGACTAACTGACTGGACAGGACTGACCGACTGACTGACTGACAGACTGGCTGAATAAGGATGACTGACAGACTGACTGAATAAGGCTGACTGACTGACTGACTGACAGACTGACTGAATAAGGCTGACCGATTGACTGACTGCCTGACTGACTGACTGACTGAATGACTGACTGACTGACTGACCGAGACTGACTGACTGACTGACTGAGACTGGACTGGACTGACTGACTGACTGACTGACTGAGACTGACTGACTGCTTTAGTGACTAACTGACTGCACAGGACTGACTGACTGACTGACTGACTGACTGCCTGACTGACTGACTGAATGAATGACTGACTGAGTGAGACTAAATGACTGACTGCTTGACTGAATGGCTGAAGGACTAACTGACTGACTGAGTGACTGACTGACTGGACTGACTGACTGAGACTGAATGACTGAGTGCTTGACTGATTGACTTTCAGACTGACTGACTGACTTCGCAAAAGGGAAAAATAAAAAAAAAAGAATTATAAAATTAGAAAAAAATATTTGCATTTAAGATTTCCTTTCCGGCCGGGACTCGAACCCAGTACCACGCGCTAGGAACCCAACGGTCTAGCCATTAGGCTATCGGAGCTCTGTCGATGGAAGTCTTAAATATAATAAAAACAAAAAATGCACCTTGGTAATTATTGATTCAAACACTTTGAAATTTACAGGTCGAATAATTAAACTGACTCAGAATTTTTCTCCCTACATAAATAATCAATATTCGCAAAAGAGAAAAATTAAAAAAAAAAGAAGAAGAAATTTCAAATTAGAAACTAAAAGTATACATTGAAGATTTTCGTTCAGGCTGGGACTCGAACCCAGGGCCACTCGCTTGGAAGCCTAACACTCTAGCCATTAGTCTATGGGAGCTCTGTCGGTGGGAGTTTTAAATATAATAAAAACAAAAAATGCACCTTGGTAATTGTTTATTTAAACACTTTGAAATCTTCGTGTCGAAAAATTAAACTGACTCAGAATTTTCTTCCCTACATAAATAATCAATAATTGCAAAGGAAAGAAATTGAAAAAAAAAAGAATTTTCAAATTAGAAAAGAAATATATACATTGAAGATATTCGCTCCGGCTGGGACTCGAACCCAGGCCACTCGCTTGGAAGACCAGCGGTCTACCCATTAGGCTATCGGAGTTCTGTCGAGCGGAGTCTTACTGCCTGACTGATACTGCCTGACTGACAGACTGACTCACTGACTGACTGATACTGACTGACTGACTCACTGACTGACCGAGACTGACTGACTAACTGCCTGACTGACTGAGACTGGACTGACTGACTGACTGACTGACTGACTGACTAACTGACTGACTGAGACTGACTGACTGACTGCTTGACTCTCTGACTGGCTATTTCACTGACTGACTGAATGACTAAATGACTGACTGACACTGACTGACTGACTGCTTGACTACCTGACTGACTGCTTGACTGACTAACTGACTGGACAGGACTGACCGACTGACTGACTGACAGACTGACTGAATAAGGATGACTGACAGACTGACTGAATAAGGCTGACTGACTGACTGACTGACAGACTGACTGAATAAGGATGACTGACCGACTGACTGAATAAGGCTGACTGACTGACCGACTGACAGACTGACTGAATAAGGCTGACCGACTGACTGACTGCCTGACTGACTGACTGACTGAATGACTGACTGACTGACTGACCGAGACTGACTGACTGACTGACTGAGACTGGACTGGACTGACTGACTGACTGACTGACTGAGACTGACTGACTGCTTTAGTGACTAACTGACTGCACAGGACTGACCGACTGACTGACTGACTGACTGCCTGACTGACTGACTGACTGAATGACTGACTGACTGAGACTAAATGACTGACTGCTTGACTGACTGGCTGAAGGACTAACTGACTGACTGAGTGACTGACTGACTGGACTGACTGACTGAGACTGAATGACTGAGTGCTTGACTGATTGACTGTCAGACTGACTGACTGACTTCGCAAAAGGGAAAAATAAAAAAAAAAGAATTATAAAATTAGAAAAAAATATTTGCATTTAAGATTTCCTTTCCGGCTGGGATTTGAACCCAAGGCGACACTCATGGAAGCCCAACGCTCTCGCCAATATACTATCGGATCTCTGTTGATCGGTGTCTTAATTATAATAAAAACAAAAAATGCACCTTAGTAATTATTGATCTAAAATCTTTGAAATCTAAAGGTCGAATGATTAAACTGACTCAGAATTTTCTTCTGTACATAAATAATCCATATTTGCAAAAGAAAGAAATTGAAAAAAAAAAGAATCTTCAAATTAGAAGAGAAATATATACATGGAAGATTTTCGTTCCGGCCGGGACTCGAACCCAGTACCACGCGCTTGGAACCCAACGGTCTAGCCATTAGGCTATCGGAGCTCTGTCGATGGAAGTCTTAAATATAATAAAAACAAAAAATGCACCTTGGTAATTATTGATTCAAACACTTTGAAATTTACAGGTCGAATAATTAAACTGACTCAGAATTTTTCTCCCTACATAAATAATCAATATTCGCAAAAGAGAAAAATTAAAAAAAAAAAAGAAGAAATTTCAAATTAGAAACTAAAAGTATACATTGAAGATTTTCGTTCAGGCTGGGACTCGAACCCAGGGCCACTCGCTTGGAAGCCTAACACTCTAGCCATTAGTCTATGGGAGCTCTGTCGGTGGGAGTTTTAAATATAATAAAAACAAAAAATGCACCTTGGTAATTGTTTATTTAAACACTTTGAAATCTTCGTGTCGAAAAATTAAACTGACTCAGAATTTTCTTCCCTACATAAATAATCAATAATTGCAAAGGAAAGAAATTGAAAAAAAAAAGAATTTTCAAATTAGAAAAGAAATATATACATTGAAGATATTCGCTCCGGCTGGGACTCGAACCCAGGCCACTCGCTTGGAAGACCAGCGGTCTACCCATTAGGCTATCGGAGTTCTGTCGAGCGGAGTCTTACTGCCTGACTGATACTGCCTGACTGACAGACTGACTCACTGACTGACTGATATTGACTGACTGACTCACTGACTGACCGAGACTGACTGACTAACTGCCTGACTGACTGAGACTGGACTGACTGACTGACTGACTGACTGACTGACTAACTGACTGACTGAGACTGACTGACTGACTGCTTGACTCTCTGACTGGCTATTTCACTGACTGACTGAATGACTAAATGACTGACTGACACTGACTGACTGACTGCTTGACTACCTGACTGACTGCTTGACTGACTAACTGACTGGACAGGACTGACCGACTGACTGACTGACAGACTGACTGAATAAGGATGACTGACAGACTGACTGAATAAGGCTGACTGACTGACTGACTGACAGACTGACTGAATAAGGATGACTGACCGACTGACTGAATAAGGCTGACTGACTGACTGACTGACAGACTGACTGAATAAGGCTGACCGACTGACTGACTGCCTGACTGACTGACTGACTGAATGACTGACTGACTGACTGACCGAGACTGACTGACTGACTGACTGAGACTGGACTGGACTGACTGACTGACTGACTGACCGAGACTGACTGACTGCTTTAGTGACTAACTGACTGCACAGGACTGACCGACTGACTGACTGACTGACTGCCTGACTGACTGACTGACTGAATGACTGACTGACTGAGACTAAATGACTGACTGCTTGACTGACTGGCTGAAGGACTAACTGACTGACTGAGTGACTGACTGACTGGACTGACTGACTGAGACTGAATGACTGAGTGCTTGACTGATTGACTGTCAGACTGACTGACTGACTTCGCAAAAGGGAAAAATAAAAAAAAAAGAATTATAAAATTAGAAAAAAATATTTGCATTTAAGATTTCCTTTCCGGCTGGGATTTGAACCCAGGGCGACACTCATGGAAGCCCAACGCTCTCGCCAATATACTATCGGATCTCTGTTGATCGGTGTCTTAATTATAATAAAAACAAAAAATGCACCTTAGTAATTATTGATCTAAAATCTTTGAAATCTAAAGGTCGAATGATTAAACTGACTCAGAATTTTCTTCCGTACATAAATAATCCATATTTGCAAAAGAAAGAAATTGAAAAAAAAAAGAATCTTCAAATTAGAAGAGAAATATATACATGGAAGATTTTCGTTCCGGCCGGGACTCGAACCCAGTACCACGCGCTTGGAACCCAACGGTCTAGCCATTAGGCTATCGGAGCTCTGTCGATGGAAGTCTTAAATATAATAAAAACAAAAAATGCACCTTGGTAATTGTTTATTTAAACACTTTGAAATCTTCGTGTCGAAAAATTAAACTGACTCAGAATTTTCTTCCCTACATAAATAATCAATAATTGCAAAGGAAAGAAATTGAAAAAAAAAAAGAATTTTTAAATTAGAAAAGAAATATATACATTGAAGATATTCGCTCCGGCTGGGACTCGAACCCAGGCCACTCGCTTGGAAGACCAGCGGTCTAGCCATTAGGCTATCGGAGTTCTGTCGAGCGGAGTCTTACTGCCTGACTGATACTGCCTGACTGACAGACTGACTCACTGACTAACTGATACTGACTGACTGACTCACTGACTGACCGAGACTGACTGACTAACTGCCTGACTGAGTGAGACTGGACTGACTGACTGACTGACTGACTGACTGACTAACTGACTGACTGAGACTGACTGACTGACTGCTTGACTCTCTGACTGGCTATTTCACTGACTGACTGAATGACTAAATGACTGACTGACACTGACTGACTGACTGCTTGACTACCTGACTGACTGCTTGACTGACTAACTGACTGGACAGGACTGACCGACTGACTGACTGACAGACTGGCTGAATAAGGATGACTGACAGACTGACTGAATAAGGCTGACTGACTGACTGACTGACAGACTGACTGAATAAGGCTGACCGATTGACTGACTGCCTGACTGACTGACTGACTGAATGACTGACTGACTGACTGACCGAGACTGACTGACTGACTGACTGAGACTGGACTGGACTGACTGACTGACTGACTGACTGAGACTGACTGACTGCTTTAGTGACTAACTGACTGCACAGGACTGACTGACTGACTGACTGACTGACTGCCTGACTGACTGACTGAATGAATGACTGACTGAGTGAGACTAAATGACTGACTGCTTGACTGAATGGCTGAAGGACTAACTGACTGACTGAGTGACTGACTGACTGGACTGACTGACTGAGACTGAATGACTGAGTGCTTGACTGATTGACTTTCAGACTGACTGACTGACTTCGCAAAAGGGAAAAATAAAAAAAAAAGAATTATAAAATTAGAAAAAAATATTTGCATTTAAGATTTCCTTTCCGGCCGGGACTCGAACCCAGTACCACGCGCTAGGAACCCAACGGTCTAGCCATTAGGCTATCGGAGCTCTGTCGATGGAAGTCTTAAATATAATAAAAACAAAAAATGCACCTTGGTAATTATTGATTCAAACACTTTGAAATTTACAGGTCGAATAATTAAACTGACTCAGAATTTTTCTCCCTACATAAATAATCAATATTCGCAAAAGAGAAAAATTAAAAAAAAAAGAAGAAGAAATTTCAAATTAGAAACTAAAAGTATACATTGAAGATTTTCGTTCAGGCTGGGACTCGAACCCAGGGCCACTCGCTTGGAAGCCTAACACTCTAGCCATTAGTCTATGGGAGCTCTGTCGGTGGGAGTTTTAAATATAATAAAAACAAAAAATGCACCTTGGTAATTGTTTATTTAAACACTTTGAAATCTTCGTGTCGAAAAATTAAACTGACTCAGAATTTTCTTCCCTACATAAATAATCAATAATTGCAAAGGAAAGAAATTGAAAAAAAAAAGAATTTTCAAATTAGAAAAGAAATATATACATTGAAGATATTCGCTCCGGCTGGGACTCGAACCCAGGCCACTCGCTTGGAAGACCAGCGGTCTACCCATTAGGCTATCGGAGTTCTGTCGAGCGGAGTCTTACTGCCTGACTGATACTGCCTGACTGACAGACTGACTCACTGACTGACTGATACTGACTGACTGACTCACTGACTGACCGAGACTGACTGACTAACTGCCTGACTGACTGAGACTGGACTGACTGACTGACTGACTGACTGACTAACTGACTGACTGAGACTGACTGACTGACTGCTTGACTCTCTGACTGGCTATTTCACTGACTGACTGAATGACTAAATGACTGACTGACACTGACTGACTGACTGCTTGACTACCTGACTGACTGCTTGACTGACTAACTGACTGGACAGGACTGACCGACTGACTGACTGAATAAGGATGACTGACAGACTGACTGAATAAGGCTGACTGACTGACTGACTGACAGACTGACTGAATAAGGATGACTGACCGACTGACTGAATAAGGCTGACTGACTGACCGACTGACAGACTGACTGAATAAGGCTGACCGACTGACTGACTGCCTGACTGACTGACTGACTGAATGACTGACTGACTGACTGACCGAGACTGACTGACTGACTGACTGAGACTGGACTGGACTGACTGACTGACTGACTGACTGAGACTGACTGACTGCTTTAGTGACTAACTGACTGCACAGGACTGACCGACTGACTGACTGACTGACTGCCTGACTGACTGACTGACTGAATGACTGACTGACTGAGACTAAATGACTGACTGCTTGACTGACTGGCTGAAGGACTAACTGACTGACTGAGTGACTGACTGACTGGACTGACTGACTGAGACTGAATGACTGAGTGCTTGACTGATTGACTGTCAGACTGACTGACTGACTTCGCAAAAGGGAAAAATAAAAAAAAAAGAATTATAAAATTAGAAAAAAATATTTGCATTTAAGATTTCCTTTCCGGCTGGGATTTGAACCCAAGGCGACACTCATGGAAGCCCAACGCTCTCGCCAATATACTATCGGATCTCTGTTGATCGGTGTCTTAATTATAATAAAAACAAAAAATGCACCTTAGTAATTATTGATCTAAAATCTTTGAAATCTAAAGGTCGAATGATTAAACTGACTCAGAATTTTCTTCTGTACATAAATAATCCATATTTGCAAAAGAAAGAAATTGAAAAAAAAAAGAATCTTCAAATTAGAAGAGAAATATATACATGGAAGATTTTCGTTCCGGCCGGGACTCGAACCCAGTACCACGCGCTTGGAACCCAACGGTCTAGCCATTAGGCTATCGGAGCTCTGTCGATGGAAGTCTTAAATATAATAAAAACAAAAAATGCACCTTGGTAATTATTGATTCAAACACTTTGAAATTTACAGGTCGAATAATTAAACTGACTCAGAATTTTTCTCCCTACATAAATAATCAATATTCGCAAAAGAGAAAAATTAAAAAAAAAAAGAAGAAATTTCAAATTAGAAACTAAAAGTATACATTGAAGATTTTCGTTCAGGCTGGGACTCGAACCCAGGGCCACTCGCTTGGAAGCCTAACACTCTAGCCATTAGTCTATGGGAGCTCTGTCGGTGGGAGTTTTAAATATAATAAAAACAAAAAATGCACCTTGGTAATTGTTTATTTAAACACTTTGAAATCTTCGTGTCGAAAAATTAAACTGACTCAGAATTTTCTTCCCTACATAAATAATCAATAATTGCAAAGGAAAGAAATTGAAAAAAAAAAGAATTTTCAAATTAGAAAAGAAATATATACATTGAAGATATTCGCTCCGGCTGGGACTCGAACCCAGGCCACTCGCTTGGAAGACCAGCGGTCTACCCATTAGGCTATCGGAGTTCTGTCGAGCGGAGTCTTACTGCCTGACTGATACTGCCTGACTGACAGACTGACTCACTGACTGACTGATATTGACTGACTGACTCACTGACTGACCGAGACTGACTGACTAACTGCCTGACTGACTGAGACTGGACTGACTGACTGACTGACTGACTGACTGACTAACTGACTGACTGAGACTGACTGACTGACTGCTTGACTCTCTGACTGGCTATTTCACTGACTGACTGAATGACTAAATGACTGACTGACACTGACTGACTGACTGCTTGACTACCTGACTGACTGCTTGACTGACTAACTGACTGGACAGGACTGACCGACTGACTGACTGACAGACTGACTGAATAAGGATGACTGACAGACTGACTGAATAAGGCTGACTGACTGACTGACTGACAGACTGACTGAATAAGGATGACTGACCGACTGACTGAATAAGGCTGACTGACTGACTGACTGACAGACTGACTGAATAAGGCTGACCGACTGACTGACTGCCTGACTGACTGACTGACTGAATGACTGACTGACTGACTGACCGAGACTGACTGACTGACTGACTGAGACTGGACTGGACTGACTGACTGACTGACTGACCGAGACTGACTGACTGCTTTAGTGACTAACTGACTGCACAGGACTGACCGACTGACTGACTGACTGACTGCCTGACTGACTGACTGACTGAATGACTGACTGACTGAGACTAAATGACTGACTGCTTGACTGACTGGCTGAAGGACTAACTGACTGACTGAGTGACTGACTGACTGGACTGACTGACTGAGACTGAATGACTGAGTGCTTGACTGATTGACTGTCAGACTGACTGACTGACTTCGCAAAAGGGAAAAATAAAAAAAAAAGAATTATAAAATTAGAAAAAAATATTTGCATTTAAGATTTCCTTTCCGGCTGGGATTTGAACCCAGGGCGACACTCATGGAAGCCCAACGCTCTCGCCAATATACTATCGGATCTCTGTTGATCGGTGTCTTAATTATAATAAAAACAAAAAATGCACCTTAGTAATTATTGATCTAAAATCTTTGAAATCTAAAGGTCGAATGATTAAACTGACTCAGAATTTTCTTCCGTACATAAATAATCCATATTTGCAAAAGAAAGAAATTGAAAAAAAAAAGAATCTTCAAATTAGAAGAGAAATATATACATGGAAGATTTTCGTTCCGGCCGGGACTCGAACCCAGTACCACGCGCTTGGAACCCAACGGTCTAGCCATTAGGCTATCGGAGCTCTGTCGATGGAAGTCTTAAATATAATAAAAACAAAAAATGCACCTTGGTAATTATTGATTCAAACACTTTGAAATTTACAGGTCGAATAATTAAACTGACTCAGAATTTTTCTCCCTACATAAATAATCAATATTCGCAAAAGAGAAAAATTAAAAAAAAAAAAGAAGAAATTTCAAATTAGAAACTAAAAGTATACATTGAAGATTTTCGTTCAGGCTGGGACTCGAACCCAGGGCCACTCGCTTGGAAGCCTAACACTCTAGCCATTAGTCTATGGGAGCTCTGTCGGTGGGAGTTTTAAATATAATAAAAACAAAAAATGCACCTTGGTAATTGTTTATTTAAACACTTTGAAATCTTCGTGTCGAAAAATTAAACTGACTCAGAATTTTCTTCCCTACATAAATAATCAATAATTGCAAAGGAAAGAAATTGAAAAAAAAAAGAATTTTCAAATTAGAAAAGAAATATATACATTGAAGATATTCGCTCCGGCTGGGACTCGAACCCAGGCCACTCGCTTGGAAGACCAGCGGTCTACCCATTAGGCTATCGGAGTTCTGTCGAGCGGAGTCTTACTGCCTGACTGATACTGCCTGACTGACAGACTGACTCACTGACTGACTGATACTGACTGACTGACTCACTGACTGACCGAGACTGACTGACTAACTGCCTGACTGACTGAGACTGGACTGACTGACTGACTGACTGACTGACTGACTAACTGACTGACTGAGACTGACTGACTGACTGCTTGACTCTCTGACTGGCTATTTCACTGACTGACTGAATGACTAAATGACTGACTGACACTGACTGACTGACTGCTTGACTACCTGACTGACTGCTTGACTGACTAACTGACTGGACAGGACTGACCGACTGACTGACTGACAGACTGACTGAATAAGGATGACTGACAGACTGACTGAATAAGGCTGACTGACTGACTGACTGACAGACTGACTGAATAAGGATGACTGACCGACTGACTGAATAAGGCTGACTGACTGACTGACTGACAGACTGACTGAATAAGGCTGACCGACTGACTGACTGCCTGACTGACTGACTGACTGAATGACTGACTGACTGACTGACCGAGACTGACTGACTGACTGACTGAGACTGGACTGGACTGACTGACTGAATGACTGACCGAGACTGACTGACTGCTTTAGTGACTAACTGACTGCACAGGACTGACCGACTGACTGACTGACTGACTGCCTGACTGACTGACTGACTGAATGACTGACTGACTGAGACTAAATGACTGACTGCTTGACTGACTGGCTGAAGGACTAACTGACTGACTGAGTGACTGACTGACTGGACTGACTGACTGAGACTGAATGACTGAGTGCTTGACTGATTGACTGTCAGACTGACTGACTGACTTCGCAAAAGGGAAAAATAAAAAAAAAAGAATTATAAAATTAGAAAAAAATATTTGCATTTAAGATTTCCTTTCCGGCTGGGATATGAACCCAGGGCGACACTCATGGAAGCCCAACGCTCTCGCCAATATACTATCGGATCTCTGTTGATCGGTGTCTTAATTATAATAAAAACAAAAAATGCACCTTAGTAATTATTGATCTAAAATCTTTGAAATCTAAAGGTCGAATGATTAAACTGACTCAGAATTTTCTTCCGTACATAAATAATCCATATTTGCAAAAGAAAGAAATTGAAAAAAAAAAGAATCTTCAAATTAGAAGAGAAATATATACATGGAAGATTTTCGTTCCGGCCGGGACTCGAACCCAGTACCACGCGCTTGGAACCCAACGGTCTATTCATTAGGCTATCGGAGCTCTGTCGATGGAAGTCTTAAATATAATAAAAACAAAAAATGCACCTTGGTAATTATTGATTCAAACACTTTGAAATTTACAGGTCGAATAATTAAACTGACTCAGAATTTTTCTCCCTACATAAATAATCAATATTCGCAAAAGAGAAAAATTAAAAAAAAAAAGAAGAAGAAATTTCAAATTAGAAACTAAAAGTATACATTGAAGATTTTCGTTCAGGCTGGGACTCGAACCCAGGGCCACTCGCTTGGAAGCCTAACACTCTAGCCATTAGTCTATGGGAGCTCTGTCGGTGGGAGTTTTAAATATAATAAAAACAAAAAATGCACCTTGGTAATTGTTTATTTAAACACTTTGAAATCTTCGTGTCGAAAAATTAAACTGACTCAGAATTTTCTTCCCTACATAAATAATCAATAATTGCAAAGGAAAGAAATTGAAAAAAAAAAGAATTTTAAAATTAGAAAAGAAATATATACATTGAAGATATTCGCTCCGGCTGGGACTCGAACCCAGGCCACTCGCTTGGAAGACCAGCGGTCTAGCCATTAGGCTATCGGAGTTCTGTCGAGCGGAGTCTTACTGCCTGACTGATACTGCCTGACTGACAGACTGACTCACTGACTAACTGATACTGACTGACTGACTCACTGACTGACCGCGACTGACTGACTAACTGCCTGACTGAGTGAGACTGGACTGACTGACTGACTGACTGACTGACTGACTAACTGACTGACTGAGACTGACTGACTGACTGCTTGACTCTCTGACTGGCTATTTCACTGACTGACTGAATGACTAAATGACTGACTGACACTGACTGACTGACTGCTTGACTACCTGACTGACTGCTTGACTGACTAACTGACTGGACAGGACTGACCGACTGACTGACTGACAGACTGGCTGAATAAGGATGACTGACAGACTGACTGAATAAGGCTGACTGACTGACTGACTGACAGACTGACTGAATAAGGCTGACCGATTGACTGACTGCCTGACTGACTGACTGACTGAATGACTGACTGACTGACTGACCGAGACTGACTGACTGAGACTGGACTGGACTGACTGACTGACTGACTGACTGAGACTGACTGACTGCTTTAGTGACTAACTGACTGCACAGGACTGACTGACTGACTGACTGACTGACTGCCTGACTGACTGACTGAATGAATGACTGACTGACTGAGACTAAATGACTGACTGCTTGACTGAATGGCTGAAGGACTAACTGACTGACTGAGTGACTGACTGACTGGACTGACTGACTGAGACTGAATGACTGAGTGCTTGACTGATTGACTTTCAGACTGACTGACTGACTTCGCAAAAGGGAAAAATAAAAAAAAAAGAATTATAAAATTAGAAAAAAATATTTGCATTTAGGATTTCCTTTCCGGCCGGGACTCGAACCCAGTACCACGCGCTAGGAACCCAACGGTCTAGCCATTAGGCTATCGGAGCTCTGTCGATGGAAGTCTTAAATATAATAAAAACAAAAAATGCACCTTGGTAATTATTGATTCAAACACTTTGAAATTTACAGGTCGAATAATTAAACTGACTCAGAATTTTTCTCCCTACATAAATAATCAATATTCGCAAAAGAGAAAAATTAAAAAAAAAAGAAGAAGAAATTTCAAACTAGAAACTAAAAGTATACATTGAAGATTTTCGTTCAGGCTGGGACTCGAACCCAGGGCCACTCGCTTGGAAGCCTAACACTCTAGCCATTAGTCTATGGGAGCTCTGTCGGTGGGAGTTTTAAATATAATAAAAACAAAAAATGCACCTTGGTAATTGTTTATTTAAACACTTTGAAATCTTCGTGTCGAAAAATTAAACTGACTCAGAATTTTCTTCCCTACATAAATAATCAATAATTGCAAAGGAAAGAAATTGAAAAAAAAAAAGAATTTTCAAATTAGAAAAGAAATATATACATTGAAGATATTCGCTCCGGCTGGGACTCGAACCCAGGCCACTCGCTTGGAAGACCAGCGGTCTACTCATTAGGCTATCGGAGTTCTGTCGAGCGGAGTCTTACTGCCTGACTGATACTGCCTGACTGACAGACTGACTCACTGACTGACTGATACTGACTGACTGACTCACTGACTGACCGAGACTGACTGACTAACTGCCTGACTGACTGAGACTGGACTGACTGACTGACTGACTGACTGACTGACTAACTGACTGACTGAGACTGACTGACTGACTGCTTGACTCTCTGACTGGCTATTTCACTGACTGACTGAATGACTAAATGACTGACTGACACTGACTGACTGACTGCTTGACTACCTGACTGACTGCTTGACTGACTAACTGACTGGACAGGACTGACCGACTGACTGACTGACAGACTGACTGAATAAGGATGACTGACAGACTGACTGAATAAGGCTGACTGACTGACTGACTGACAGACTGACTGAATAAGGATGACTGACCGACTGACTGAATAAGGCTGACTGACTGACCGACTGACAGACTGACTGAATAAGGCTGACCGACTGACTGACTGCCTGACTGACTGACTGACTGAATGACTGACTGACTGACTGACCGAGACTGACTGACTGACTGACTGAGACTGGACTGGACTGACTGACTGACTGACTGACTGAGACTGACAGACTGCTTTAGTGACTAACTGACTGCACAGGACTGACCGACTGACTGACTGACTGACTGCCTGACTGACTGACTGACTGAATGACTGACTGACTGAGACTAAATGACTGACTGCTTGACTGACTGGCTGAAGGACTAACTGACTGACTGAGTGACTGACTGACTGGACTGACTGACTGAGACTGAATGACTGAGTGCTTGACTGATTGACTGTCAGACTGACTGACTGACTTCGCAAAAGGGAAAAATAAAAAAAAAAGAATTATAAAATTAGAAAAAAATATTTGCATTTAAGATTTCCTTTCCGGCTGGGATTTGAACCCAGGGCGACACTCATGGAAGCCCAACGCTCTCGCCAATATACTATCGGATCTCTGTTGATCGGTGTCTTAATTATAATAAAAACAAAAAATGCACCTTAGTAATTATTGATCTAAAATCTTTGAAATCTAAAGGTCGAATGATTAAACTGACTCAGAATTTTCTTCTGTACATAAATAATCCATATTTGCAAAAGAAAGAAATTGAAAAAAAAAAAGAATCTTCAAATTAGAAGAGAAATATATACATGGAAGATTTTCGTTCCGGCCGGGACTCGAACCCAGTACCACGCGCTTGGAACCCAACGGTCTAGCCATTAGGCTATCGGAGCTCTGTCGATGGAAGTCTTAAATATAATAAAAACAAAAAATGCACCTTGGTAATTATTGATTCAAACACTTTGAAATTTACAGGTCGAATAATTAAACTGACTCAGAATTTTTCTCCCTACATAAATAATCAATATTCGCAAAAGAGAAAAATTAAAAAAAAAAAGAAGAAATTTCAAATTAGAAACTAAAAGTATACATTGAAGATTTTCGTTCAGGCTGGGACTCGAACCCAGGGCCACTCGCTTGGAAGCCTAACACTCTAGCCATTAGTCTATGGGAGCTCTGTCGGTGGGAGTTTTAAATATAATAAAAACAAAAAATGCACCTTGGTAATTGTTTATTTAAACACTTTGAAATCTTCGGGTCGAAAAATTAAACTGACTCAGAATTTTCTTCCCTACATAAATAATCAATAATTGCAAAGGAAAGAAATTGAAAAAAAAAAAGAATTTTCAAATTAGAAAAGAAATATATACATTGAAGATATTCGCTCCGGCTGGGACTCGAACCCAGGCCACTCGCTTGGAAGACCAGCGGTCTAGCCATTAGGCTATCGGAGTTCTGTCGAGCGGAGTCTTACTGCCTGACTGATACTGCCTGACTGACAGACTGACTCACTGACTGACTGATACTGACTGACTGACTCACTGACTGACCGAGACTGACTGACTAACTGCCTGACTGACTGAGACTGGACTGACTGACTGACTGACTGACTGACTGACTAACTGACTGACTGAGACTGACTGACTGACTGCTTGACTCTCTGACTGGCTATTTCACTGACTGACTGAATGACTAAATGACTGACTGACACTGACTGACTGACTGCTTGACTACCTGACTGACTAACTGACTGGACAGGACTGACCGACTGACTGACTGACAGACTGACTGAATAAGGATGACTGACAGACTGACTGAATAAGGCTGACTGACTGACTGACTGACAGACTGACTGAATAAGGCTGACCGACTGACTGACTGCCTGACTGACTGAGACTGGACTGGACTGACTGACTGACTGACTGACTGAGACTAACTGACTGCTTTAGTGACGAACTGACTGCACAGGACTGACCGACTGACTGACTGACTGACTGCCTGACTGACTGACTGACTGAATGACTGACTGACTGAGACTAAATGACTGACTGCTTGACTGACTGGCTGAAGGACTAACTGACTGACTGAGTGACTGACTGACTGGACTGACTGACTGAGACTGAATGACTGAGTGCTTGACTGATTGACTGTCAGACTGACTGACTTCGCAAAAGGGAAAAATAAAAAAAAAGAATTATAAAATTAGAAAAAAATATTTGCATTTAAGATTTCCTTTCCGGCCGGGACTCGAACCCAGTACCACGCGCTAGGAACCCAACGGTCTAGCCATTAGGCTATCGGAGCTCTGTCGATGGAAGTCTTAAATATAATAAAAACGAAAAATGCACCTTGGTAATTATTGATTCAAACACTTTGAAATTTACAGGTCGAATAATTAAACTGACTCAGAATTTTTCTCCCTACATAAATAATCAATATTCGCAAAAGAGAAAAATTAAAAAAAAAAGAAGAAGAAATTTCAAATTACAAACTAAAAGTATGCATTGAAGATTTTCGTTCAGGCTGGGACTCGAACCCAGGGCCACTCGCTTGGAAGCCTAACACTCTAGCCTTTAGTCTATGGGAGCTCTGTCGGTGGGAGTTTTAAATATAATAAAAACAAAAAATGCACCTTGGTAATTGTTTATTTAAACACTTTGAAATCTTCTTGTCGAAAAATTAAACTGACTCAGAATTTTCTTCCCTACATAAATAATCAATAATTGCAAAGGAAAGAAATTGAAAAAAAAAAGAATTTTCAAATTAGAAAAGAAATATATACATTGAAGATATTCGCTCCGGCTGGGACTCGAACCCAGGCCACTCGCTTGGAAGACCAGCGGTCTAGCAATTAGGCTATCGGAGTTCTGTCGAGCGGAGTCTTACTGCCTGACTGATACTGCCTGACTGACAGACTGACTCACTAACTGACTGATACTGACTGACTGACTCACTGACTGACCGAGACTGACTGACTAACTGCCTGACTGACTGAGACTGGACTGACTGACTGACTGACTGACTGACTAACTGACTGACTGAGACTGACTGACTGACTGCTTGACTCTCTGACTGGCTATTTCACTGACTGAATGACTAAATGACTGACTGACACTGACTGACTGACTGCTTGACTACCTGACTGACTGCTTGACTGACTAACTGACTGGACAGGACTGACCGACTGACTGACTGACAGACTGACTGAATAAGGATGACTGACAGACTGACTGAATAAGGCTGACTGACTGACTGACTGACAGACTGACTGAATAAGGATGACTGACCGACTGACTGAATAAGGCTGACTGACTGACTGACTGACAGACTGACTGAATAAGGCTGACCGACTGACTGACTGCCTGACTGACTGACTGACTGAATGACTGACTGACTGACTGACCGAGACTGACTGACTGACTGACTGAGACTGGACTGGACTGACTGACTGACTGACTGACTGAGACTGACTGACTGCTTTAGTGACTAACTGACTGCACAGGACTGACCGACTGACTGACTGACTGACTGCCTGACTGACTGACTGACTGAATGACTGACTGACTGAGACTAAATGACTGACTGCTTGACTGACTGGCTGAAGGACTAACTGACTGACTGAGTGACTGACTGACTGGACTGACTGACTGAGACTGAATGACTGAGTGCTTGACTGATTGACTGTCAGACTGACTGACTGACTTCGCAAAAGGGAAAAATAAAAAAAAAAGAATTATAAAATTAGAAAAAAATATTTGCATTTAAGATTTCCTTTCCGGCTGGGATTTGAACCCAGGGCGACACTCATGGAAGCCCAACGCTCTCGCCAATATACTATCGGATCTCTGTTGATCGGTGTCTTAATTATAATAAAAACAAAAAATGCACCTTAGTAATTATTGATCTAAAATCTTTGAAATCTAAAGGTCGAATGATTAAACTGACTCAGAATTTTCTTCCGTACATAAATAATCCATATTTGCAAAAGAAAGAAATTGAAAAAAAAAAGAATCTTCAAATTAGAAGAGAAATATATACATGGAAGATTTTCGTTCCGGCCGGGACTTGAACCCAGTACCACGCGCTTGGAACCCAACGGTCTAGCCATTAGGCTATCGGAGCTCTGTCGATGGAAGTCTTAAATATAATAAAAACAAAAAATGCACCTTGGTAATTATTGATTCAAACACTTTGAAATTTACAGGTCGAATAATTAAACTGACTCAGAATTTTTCTCCCTACATAAATAATCAATATTCGCAAAAGAGAAAAATTAAAAAAAAAAGAAGAAGAAATTTCAAATTAGAAACTAAAAGTATACATTGAAGATTTTCGTTCAGGCTGGGACTCGAACCCAGGGCCACTCGCTTGGAAGCCTAACACTCTAGCCATTAGTCTATGGGAGCTCTGTCGGTGGGAGTTTTAAATATAATAAAAACAAAAAATGCACCTTGGTAATTGTTTATTTAAACACTTTGAAATCTTCGTGTCGAAAAATTAAACTGACTCAGAATTTTCTTCCCTACATAAATAATCAATAATTGCAAAGGAAAGAAATTGAAAAAAAAAAGAATTTTCAAATTAGAAAAGAAATATATACATTGAAGATATTCGCTCCGGCTGGGACTCGAACCCAGGCCACTCGCTTGGAAGACCAGCGGTCTAGCCATTAGGCTATCGGAGTTCTGTCGAGCGGAGTCTTACTGCCTGACTGATACTGCCTGACTGACAGACTGACTCACTGACTGACTGATACTGACTGACTGACTCACTGACTGACCGAGACTGACTGACTAACTGCCTGACTGATTGAGACTGGACTGACTGACTGACTGACTGACTGACTGACTAACTGACTGACTGACTACTTGACTCTCTGACTGGCTATTTCACTGACTGACTGAATGACTAAATGACTGACTGACACTGACTGACTGACTGCTTGACTACCTGACTGACTAACTGACTGGACAGGACTGACCGACTGACTGACTGACAGACTGACTGAATAAGGATGACTGACAGACTGACTGAATAAGACTGACTGACTGACTGACTGACAGACTGACTGAATAAGGCTGACCGACTGACTGACTGCCTGACTGACTGAGACTGGACTGGACTGACTGACTGACTGACTGACTGAGACTAACTGACTGCTTTAGTGACTAACTGACTGCAAAGAACTGACCGACTGACTGACTGACTGACTGACTGACTGACTGACTGACTGAATGACTGACTGACTGAGACTAAATGACTGACTGCTTGACTGACTGGCTGAAGGACTAACTGACTGACTGAGTGACTGACTGACTGGACTGACTGACTGAGACTGAATGACTGAGTGCTTGACTGATTGACTGTCAGACTGACTGACTGACTTCGCAAAAGGGAAAAATAAAAAAAAAAGAATTATAAAATTAGAAAAAAATATTTGCATTTAAGATTTCCTTTCCGGCTGGGATTTGAACCCAGGGCGACACTCATGGAAGCCCAACGCTCTCGCCAATATACTATCGGATCTCTGTTGATCGGTGTCTTAATTATAATAAAAACAAAAAATGCACCTTAGTAATTATTGATCTAAAATCTTTGAAATCTAAAGGTCGAATGATTAAACTGACTCAGAAGTTTCTTCCGTACATAAATAATCCATATTTGCAAAAGAAAGAAATTGAAAAAAAAAAGAATCTTCAAATTAGAAGAGAAATATACACATGGAAGATTTTCGTTCCGGCCGGGACTCGAACCCAGTACCACGCGCTTGGAACCCAACGGTCTAGCCATTAGGCTATCGGAGCTCTGTCGATGGAAGTCTTAAATATAATAAAAACAAAAAATGCACCTTGGTAATTATTGATTCAAACACTTTGAAATTTACAGGTCGAATAATTAAACTGACTCAGAATTTTTCTCCCTACATAAATAATCAATATTCGCAAAAGAGAAAAATTAAAAAAAAAAAAGAAGAAGAAATTTCAAATTAGAAACTAAAAGTATACATTGAAGATTTTCGTTCAGGCTGGGCCTCGAACCCAGGGCCACTCGCTTGGAAGCCTAACACACTAGCCATTAGTCTATGGGAGCTCTGTTGGTGGGAGTTTTAAATATAATAAAAACAAAAAATGCACCTTGGTAATTGTTTATTTAAACACTTTGAAATCTTCGTGTCGAAAAATTAAACTGACTCAGAATTTTCTTCCCTACATAAATAATCAATAATTGCAAAGGAAAGAAATTGAAAAAAAAAAGAATTTTCAAATTAGAAAAGAAATATATACATTGAAGATATTCGCTCCGGCTGGGACTCGAACCCAGGCCACTCGCTTGGAAGACCAGCGGTCTAGCCATTAGGCTATCGGAGTTCTGTCGAGCGGAGTCTTACTGCCTGACTGATACTGCCTGACTGACAGACTGACTCACTGACTGACTGATACTGACTGACTGACTCACTGACTGACCGAGACTGACTGACTAACTGCCTGACTGACTGAGACTGGACTGACTGACTGACTGACTGACTGACTGACTAACTGACTGACTGAGACTAACTGACTGACTGCTTGACTCTCTGACTGGCTATTTCACTGACTGACTGAATGACTAAATGACTGACTGACACTGACTGACTGACTGCTTGACTACCTGACTGACTGCTTGACTGACTAACTGACTGGACAGGACTGACCGACTGACTGACTGACAGACTGACTGAATAAGGATGACTGACAGACTGACTGAATAAGGCTGACTGACTGACTGACTGACAGACTGACTGAATAAGGCTGACCGACTGACTGACTGCCTGACTGACTGACTGACTGACTGACCGAGACTGACTGACTGACTGACTGAGACTGGACTGGACTGACTGACTGACTGACTGACTGAGACTGACTGACTGCTTTAGTGACTAACTGACTGCACAGGACTGACCGACTGACTGACTGACTGACTGCCTGACTGACTGACTGACTGAATGACTGACTGACTGAGACTAAATGACTGACTGCTTGACTGACTGGCTGAAGGACTAACTGACTGACTGAGTGACTGACTGACTGGACTGACTGACTGAGACTGAATGACTGAGTGCTTGACTGATTGACTGTCAGACTGACTGACTGACTTCGCAAAAGGGAAAAATAAAAAAAAAAGAATTATAAAATTAGAAAAAAATATTTGCATTTAAGATTTCCTTTCCGGCCGGGACTCGAACCCAGTACCACGCGCTAGGAACCCAACGGTCTAGCAATTAGGCTATCGGAGCTCTGTCGATGGAAGTCTTAAATATAATAAAAACAAAAAATGCACCTTGGTAATTATTGATTCAAACACTTTGAAATTTACAGGTCGAATAATTAAACTGACTCAGAATTTTTTTCCCTACATAAATAATCAATATTCGCAAAAGAGAAAAATTAAAAAAAAAAAAAGAAGAAGAAATTTCAAATTAGAAACTAAAAGTATACATTGAAGATTTTCGTTCAGGCTGGGACTCGAACCCAGGGCCACTCGCTTGGAAGCCTAACACTCTAGCCATTAGTCTATGGGAGCTCTGTCGGTGGCAGTTTTAAATATAATAAAAACAAAAAATGCACCTTGGTAATTGTTTATTTAAACACTTTGAAATCTTCGTGTCGAAAAATTAAACTGACTCAGAATTTTCTTCCCTACATAAATAATCAATAATTGCAAAGGAAAGAAATTGAAAAAAAAAAGAATTTTCAAATTAGAAAAGAAATATATACATTGAAGATATTCGCTCCGGCTGGGACTCGAACCCAAGCCACTCGCTTGGAAGACCAGCGGTCTAGCCATTAGGCTATCGGAGTTCTGTCGAGCGGAGTCTTACTGCCTGACTGATACTGCCTGACTGACAGACTGACTCACTGACTGACTGATACTGACTGACTGACTCACTGACTGACCGAGACTGACTGACTAACTGCCTGACTGACTGAGACTGGACTGACTGACTGACTGACTGACTGACTGACTAACTGACTGACTGAGACTGACTGACTGACTGCTTGACTCTCTGACTGGCTATTTCACTGACTGACTGAATGACTAAATGACTGACTGACACTGACTGACTGACTGCTTGACTACCTGACTGACTAACTGACTGGACAGGACTGACCGACTGACTGACCTACAGACTGACTGAATAAGGATGACTGACACACTGACTGAATAAGGCTGACTGACTGACTGACAGACTGACTGAATAAGGCTGACCGACTGACTGACTGCCTGACTGACTGAGACTGGACTGGACTGACTGACTGACTGACTGACTGAGACTAACTGACTGCTTTAGTGACTAACTGACTGCACAGGACTGACCGACTGACTGACTGACTGACTGCCTGACTGACTGACTGACTGAATGACTGACTGACTGAGACTAAATGACTGACTGCTTGACTGACTGGCTGAAGGACTAACTGACTGACTGAGTGACTGACTGACTGGACTGACTGACTGAGACTGAATGACTGAGTGCTTGACTGATTGACTGTCAGACTGACTGACTGACTTCGCAAAAGGGAAAATAAAAAAAAAGAATTATATAATTAGAAAAAAATATTTGCATTTAAGATTTCCTTTCCGGCCGGGACTCGAACCCAGTACCACGCGCTAGGAACCCAACGGTCTAGCCATTAGGCTATCGGAGCTCTGTCGATGGAAGTCTTAAATATAATAAAAACAAAAAATGCACCTTGGTAATTATTGATTCAAACACTTTGAAATTTACAGGTCGAATAATTAAACTGACTCAGAATTTTTCTCCCTACATAAATAATCAATATTCGCAAAAGAGAAAAATTCAAAAAAAAAAGAAGAAGAAATTTCAAATTAGAAACTAAAAGTATACATTGATGATTTTCGTTCAGGCTGGGACTCGAACCCAGGGCCACTCGCTTGGAAGCCTAACACTCTAGCCATTAGTCTATGGGAGCTCTGTCGGTGGGAGTTTTAAATATAATAAAAACAAAAAATGCACCTTGGTAATTGTTTATTTAAACACTTTGAAATCTTCGTGTCGAAAAATTAAACTGACTCAGAATTTTCTTCCCTACATAAATAATCAATAATTGCAAAGGAAAGAAATTGAAAAAAAAAGAATTTTCAAATTAGAAAAGAAATATATACATTGAAGTTATTCGCTCCGGCTGGGACTCGAACCCAGGCCACTCGCTTGGAAGACCAGCGGTCTAGCCATTAGGCTATCGGAGTTCTGTCGAGCGGAGTCTTACTGCCTGACTGATACTGCCTGACTGACAGACTGACTCACTGACTGACTGATACTGACTGACTGACTCACTGACTGACCGAGACTGACTGACTAACTGCCTGACTGACTGAGACTGGACTGACTGACTGACTGACTGACTGACTGACTAACTGACTGACTGAGACTGACTGACTGACTGCTTCACTCTCTGACTGGCTATTTCACTGACTGACTGAATGACTAAATGACTGACTGACACTGACTGACTGACTGCTTGACTACCTGACTGACTGCTTGACTGACTAACTGACTGGACAGGACTGACCGACTGACTGACTGACAGACTGACTGAATAAGGATGACTGACAGACTGACTGAATAAGGCTGACTGACTGACTGACTGACAGACTGACTGAATAAGGCTGACCGACTGACTGACTGCCTGACTGACTGACTGACTGACTGACTGACCGAGACTGACTGACTGACTGACTGAGACTGGACTGGACTGACTGACTGACTGACTGACTGAGACTGACTGACTGCTTTAGTGACTAACTGACTGCACAGGACTGACCGACTGACTGACTGACTGACTGCCTGACTGACTGACTGACTGAATGACTGACTGACTGAGACTAAATGACTGACTGCTTGACTGACTGGCTGAAGGACTAACTGACTGACTGAGTGACTGACTGACTGGACTGACTGACTGAGACTGAATGACTGAGTGCTTGACTGATTGACTGTCAGACTGACTGACTGACTTCGCAAAAGGGAAAAATAAAAAAAAAAGAATTATAAAATTAGAAAAAAATATTTGCATTTAAGATTTCCTTTCCGGCCGGGACTCGAACCCAGTACCACGCGCTAAGAACCCAACGGTCTAGCCATTAGGCTATCGGAGCTCTGTCGATGGAAGTCTTAAATATAATAAAAACAAAAAATGCACCTTGGTTATTATTGATTCAAACACTTTGAAATTTACAGGTCGAATAATTAAACTGACTCAGAATTTTTCTCCCTACATAAATAATCAATATTCGCAAAAGAGAAAAATTAAAAAAAAAAAAAGAAGAAGAAATTTCAAATTAGAAACTAAAAGTATACATTGAAGATTTTCGTTCAGGCTGGGACTCGAACCCAGGGCCACTCGCTTGGAAGCCTAACACTCTAGCCATTAGTCTATGGGAGCTCTGTCGGTGGGAGTTTTAAATATAATAAAAACAAAAAATGCACCTTGGTAATTGTTTATTTAAACACTTTGAAATCTTCGTGTCGAAAAATTAAACTGACTCAGAATTTTCTTCCCTACATAAATAATCAATAATTGCAAAGGAAAGAAATTGAAAAAAAAAAGAATTTTCAAATTAGAAAAGAAATATATACATTGAAGATATTCGCTCCGGCTGGGACTCGAACCCAGGCCACTCGCTTGGAAGACCAGCGGTCTAGCCATTAGGCTATCGGAGTTCTATCGAGCGGAGTCTTACTGCCTGACTGATACTGCCTGACTGACAGACTGACTCACTGACTGACTGATACTGACTGACTGACTCACTGACTGACGGAGACTGACTGACTAACTGCCTGACTGACTGAGACTGGACTGACTGACTGACTGACTGACTGACTAACTGACTGACTGAGACTGACTGACTGACTGCTTGACTCTCTGACTGGCTGAATGACTAAATGACTGACTGACACTGACTGACTGACTGCTTGACTACCTGACTGACTGCTTGACTGACTAACTGACTGGACAGGACTGACCGACTGACTGACTGACAGACTGACTGAATAAGGATGACTGACAGACTGACTGAATAAGGCTGACTGACTGACTGACAGACTGACTGAATAAGGCTGACCGACTGACTGACTACCTGACTGACTGACTGACTGAATGACTGACCGAGACTGACTGACTGACTGAGACTGGACTGGACTGACTGACTGACTGACTGACTGAGACTGACTGACTGCTTTAGTGACTAACTGACTGCACAGGACTGACCGACTGACTGACTGACTGACTGCCTGACTGACTGACTGACTGAATGACTGACTGACTGAGACTAAATGACTGACTGTTTGACTGACTGGCTGAAGGACTAACTGACTGACTGAGTGACTGACTGACTGGACTGACTGACTGAGACTGAATGACTGAGTGCTTGACTGATTGACTGTCAGACTGACTGACTGACTTCGCAAAAGGGAAAAATAAAAAAAAAAGAATTATAAAATTAGAAAAAAAATATTTGCATTTAAGATTTCCTTTCCGGCCGGGACTCGAACCCAGTACCACGCGCTAGGAACCCACCGGTCTAGCCATTAGGCTATCGGAGCTCTGTCGATGGAAGTCTTAAATATAATAAAAACAAAAAATGCACCTTGGTAATTATTGATTCAAACACTTTGAAATTTACAGGTCGAATAATTAAACTGACTCAGAATTTTTCTCCCTACATAAATAATCAATATTCGCAAAAGAGAAAAATTAAAAAAAAAAGAAGATGAAATTTCAAATTAGAAACTAAAAGTATACATTGATGATTTTCGTTCAGGCTGGGACTCGAACCCAGGGCCACTCGCTTGGAAGCCTAACACTCTAGCCCTTAGTCTATGGGAGCTCTGTCGGTGGGAGTTTTAAATATAATAAAAACAAAAAATGCACCTTGGTAATTGTTTATTTAAACACTTTGAAATCTTCGTGTCGAAAAATTAAACTGACTCAGAATTTTCTTCCCTACATAAATAATCAATAATTGCAAAGGAAAGAAATTGAAAAAAAAAGAATTTTCAAATTAGAAAAGAAATATATACATTGAAGATATTCGCTCCGGCTGGGACTCGAACCCAGGCCACTCGCTTGGAAGACCAGCGGTCTAGCCATTAGGCTATCGGAGTTCTGTCGAGCGGAGTCTTACTGCCTGACTGATACTGCCTGACTGACAGACTGACTCACTGACTGACTGATACTGACTGACTGACTCACTGACTGACCGAGACTGACTGACTAACAGCCTGACTGACTGAGACTGGACTGACTGACTGACTGACTGACTGACTGACTGACTAACTGACTGACTGAGACTGACTGACTGACTGCTTCACTCTCTGACTGGCTATTTCACTGACTGACTGAATGACTAAATGACTGACTGACACTGACTGACTGACTGCTTGACTACCTGACTGACTGCTTGACTGACTAACTGACTGGACAGGACTGACCGACTGACTGACAGACTGACTGAATAAGGATGACTGACAGACTGACTGAATAAGGCTGACTGACTGACTGACTGACAGACTGACTGAATAAGGCTGACCGACTGACTGACTGCCTGACTGACTGACTGACTGAATGACTGACTGACTGACTGACCGAGACTGACTGACTGACTGACGGAGACTGGACTGGACTGACTGACTGACTGACTGACTGAGACTGACTGACTGCTTTAGTGACTAACTGACTGCACAGGACTGACCGACTGACTGACTGACTGACTGCCTGACTGACTGACTGACTGAATGACTGACTGACTGAGACTAAATGACTGACTGCTTGACTGACTGGCTGAAGGACTAACTGACTGACTGAGTGACTGACTGACTGGACTGACTGACTGAGACTGAATGACTGAGTGCTTGACTGATTGACTGTCAGACTGACTGACTGACTTCGCAAAAGGGAAAAATAAAAAAAAAGAATTATAAAATTAGAAAAAAATATTTGCATTTAAGATTTCCTTTCCGGCCGGGACTCGAACCCAGTACCACGCGCTAGGAACCCAACGGTCTAGCCATTAGGCTATCGGAGCGCTGTCGATGGAAGTCTTAAATATAATAAAAACAAAAAATGCACCTTGGTAATTATTGATTCAAACACTTTGAAATTTACAGGTCGAATAATTAAACTGACTCAGAATTTTTCTCCCTACATAAATAATCAATATTCGCAAAAGAGAAAAATTAAAAAAAAAAAAAGAAGAAGAAATTTCAAATTAGAAACTAAAAGTATACATTGAAGATTTTCGTTCAGGCTGGGACTCGAACCCAGGGCCACTCGCTTGGAAGCCTAACACTCTAGCCATTAGTCTATGGGAGCTCTGTCGGTGGGAGTTTTAAATATAATAAAAACAAAAAATGCACCTTGGTAATTGTTTATTTAAACACTTTGAAATCTTCGTGTCGAAAAATTAAACTGACTCAGAATTTTCTTCCCTACATAAATAATCAATAATTGCAAATTAAAGAAATTGAAAAAAAAAAGAATTTTCAAATTAGAAAAGAAATATATACATTGAAGATATTCGCTCCGGCTGGGACTCGAACCCAGGCCACTCGCTTGGAAGACCAGCGGTCTAGCCATTAGGCTATCGGAGTTCTATCGAGCGGAGTCTTACTGCCTGACTGATACTGCCTGACTGACAGACTGACTCACTGACTGACTGATACTGACTGACTGACTCACTGACTGACCGAGACTGACTGACTAACTGCCTGACTGACTGAGACTGGACTGACTGACTGACTGACTGACTGACTAACTGACTGACTGAGACTGACTGACTGACTGCTTGACTCTCTGACTGGCTGAATGACTAAATGACTGACTGACACTGACTGACTGACTGCTTGACTACCTGACTGACTGCTTGACTGACTAACTGACTGGACAGGACTGACCGACTGACTGACTGACAGACTGACTGAATAAGGATGACTGACAGACTGACTGAATAAGGATGACTGACAGACTGACTGAATAAGGCTGACTGACTGACTGACTGACAGACTGACTGAATAAGGCTGACCGACTGACTGACAGCCTGACTGACTGACTGACTGAATGACTGACCGAGACTGACTGACTGACTGAGACTGGACTGGACTGACTGACTGACTGACTGACTGAGACTGACTGACTGCTTTAGTGACTAACTGACTGCACAGGACTGACCGACTGACTGACTGACTGCCTGACTGACTGACTGACTGACTGAATGACTGACTGACTGAGACTAAATGACTGACTGCTTGACTGACTGGCTGAAGGACTAACTGACTGACTGAGTGACTGGACTGACTGACTGAGACTGAATGACTGAGTGCTTGACTGATTGACTGTCAGACTGACTGACTGACTTCGCAAAAGGGAAAAATAAAAAAAAAAGAATTATAAAATTAGAAAAAAATATTTGCATTTAAGATTTCCTTTCCGGCCGGGACTCGAACCCAGTACCACGCGCTAGGAACCCAACGGTCTAGCCATTAGGCTATCGGAGCTCTGTCGATGGAAGTCTTAAATATAATAAAAACAAAAAATGCACATTGGTAATTATTGATTCAAACACTTTGAAATTTACAGGTCGAATAATTAAACTGACTCAGAATTTTTCTCCCTACATAAATAATCAATATTTGCAAAAGAGAAAAATTAAAAAAAAAAGAAGAAGAAATTTCAAATTAGAAACTAAAAGTATACATTGATGATTTTCGTTCAGGCTGGGACTCGAACCCAGGGCCACTCGCTTGGAAGCCTAACACTCTAGCCATTAGTCTATGGGAGCTCTGTCGGTGGGAGTTTTAAATATAATAAAAACAAAAAATGCACCTTGGTAATTGTTTATTTAAACACTTTGAAATCTTCGTGTCGAAAAATTAAACTGACTCAGAATTTTCTTCCCTACATAAATAATCAATAATTGCAAAGGAAAGAAATTGAAAAAAAAAGAATTTTCAAATTAGAAAAGAAATATATACATTGAAGATATTCGCTCCGGCTGGGACTCGAACCCAGGCCACTCGCTTGGAAGACCAGTGGTCTAGCCATTAGGCTATCGGAGTTCTGTCGAGCGGAGTCTTACTGCCTGACTGATACTGCCTGACTGACAGACTGACTCACTGACTGACTGATACTGACTGACTGACTCACTGACTGACCGAGACTGACTGACTAACTGCCTGACTGACTGAGACTGGACTGACTGACTGACTGACTGACTGACTGACTAACTGACTGACTGAGACTGACTGACTGACTGCTTCACTCTCTGACTGGCTATTTCACTGACTGACTGAATGACTAAATGACTGACTGACACTGACTGACTGACTGCTTGACTACCTGACTGACTGCTTGACTGACTAACTGACTGGACAGGACTGACCGACTGACTGACTGACAGACTGACTGCATAAGGATGACTGACAGACTGACTGAATAAGGCTGACTGACTGACTGACTGACAGACTGACTGAATAAGGCTGACCGACTGACTGACTGCCTGACTGACTGACTGACTGAATGACTGACTGACTGACTGACCGAGACTGACTGACTGACTGACTGAGACTGGACTGGACTGACTGACTGACTGACTGACTGAGACTGACTGACTGCTTTAGTGACTAAGTGACTGCACAGGACTGACCGACTGACTGACTGACTGACTGCCTGACTGACTGACTGACTGAATGATTGACTGACTGAGACTAAATGACTGACTGCTTGACTGACTGGCTGAAGGACTAACTGACTGACTGAGTAACTGACTGACTGGACTGACTGACTGACACTGAATGACTGAGTGCTTGACTGATTGACTGTCAGACTGACTGACTGACTTCGCAAAAGGGAAAAATAAAAAAAAAAGAATTATAAAAAATATTTGCATTTAAGATTTCCTTTCCGGCCGGGACTCGAACCCAGTACCACGCGCTAGGAACCCAACGGTCTAGCCATTAGGCTATCGGAGCTCTGTCGATGGAAGTCTTAAATATAATAAAAACAAAAAATGCACCTTGGTAATTATTGATTCAAACACTTTGAAATTTACAGGTCGAATAATTAAACTGACTCAGAATTTTTCTCCCTACATAAATAATCAATATTCGCAAAAGAGAAAAATTAAAAAAAAAGAAGAAGAAATTTCAAATTAGAAACTAAAAGTATACATTGAAGATTTTCGTTCAGGCTGGGACTCGAACCCAGGGCCACTCGCTTGGAAGCCTAACACTCTAGCCATTAGTCTATGGGAGCTCTGTCGGTGGGAGTTTTAAATATAATAAAAACAAAAAATGCACCTTGGTAATTGTTTATTTAAACACTTTGAAATCTTCGTGTCGAAAAATTAAACTGACTCAGAATTTTCTTCCCTACATAAATAATCAATAATTGCAAAGGAAAGAAATTGAAAAAAAAAAGAATTTTCAAATTAGAAAAGAAATATATACATTGAAGATATTCGCTCCGGCTGGGACTCGAACCCAGGCCACTCGCTTGGAAGACCAGCGGTCTAGCCATTAGGCTATCGGAGTTCTGTCGAGCGGAGTCTTACTGCCTGACTGATACTGCCTGACTGACAGACTGACTCACTGACTGACTGATACTGACTGACTGACTCACTGACTGACCGAGACTGACTGACTAACTGCCTGACTGACTGAGACTGGACTGACTGACTGACTGACTGACTGACTGACTAACTGACTGACTGAGACTGACTGACTGACTGCTTGACTCTCTGACTGGCTATTTCACTGACTGACTGAATGACTAAATGACTGACTGACACTGACTGACTGACTGCTTGACTACCTGACTGACTGCTTGACTGACTAACTGACTGGACAGGACTGACCGACTGACTGACTGACAGACTGACTGAATAAGGATGACTGACAGACTGACTGAATAAGGCTGACTGACTGACTGTCTGACAGACTGACTGAATAAGGCTGACCGACTGACTGACTGCCTGACTGACTGAGACTGGACTGGACTGACTGACTGACTGACTGACTGAGACTAACTGACTGCTTTAGTGACTAACTGACTGCACAGGACTGACCGACTGACTGACTGACTGACTGCCTGACTGACTGACTGACTGAATGACTGACTGACTGAGACTAAATGACTGACTGCTTGACTGACTGGCTGAAGGACTAACTGACTGACTGAGTGACTGACTGACTGGACTGACTGACTGAGACTGAATGACTGAGTGCTTGACTGATTGACTGTCAGACTGACTGACTGACTTCGCAAAAGGGGAAAATAAAAAAAAAAGAATTATAAAATTAGAAAAAAATATTTGCATCTAAGATTTCCTTTCCGGCCGGGACTCGAACCCAGTACCACGCGCTAGGAACCCAACGGTCTAGCCATTAGGCTATCGGAGCTCTGTCGATGGAAGTCTTAAATATAATAAAAACAAAAAATGCACCTTGGTAATTATTGATTCAAACACTTTGAAATTTACAGGTCGAATAATTAAACTGACTCAGAATTTTTCTCCCTACATAAATAATCAATATTCGCAAAAGAGAAAAATTAAAAAAAAAAAGAAGAAGAAATTTCAAATTAGAAACTAAAAGTATACATTGAAGATTTTCGTTCAGGCTGGGACTCGAACCCAGGGCCACTCGCTTGGAAGCCTAACACTCTAGCCATTAGTCTATGGGAGCTCTGTCGGTGGGAGTTTTAAATATAATAAAAACAAAAAATGCACCTTGGTAATTGTTTATTTAAACACTTTGAAATCTTCGTGTCGAAAAATTAAACTGACTCAGAATTTTCTTCCCTACATAAATAATCAATAATTGCAAAGGAAAGAAATTGAAAAAAAAAAAGAATTTTCAAATTAGAAAAGAAATATATACATTGAAGATATTCGCTCCGGCTGGGACTCGAACCCAGGCCACTCGCTTGGAAGACCAGCGGTCTAGCCATTAGGCTATCGGAGTTCTGTCGAGCGGAGTCTTACTGCCTGACTGATACTGCCTGACTGACAGACTGACTCACTGACTGACTGATACTGACTGACTGACTCACTGACTGACCGAGACTGACTGACTAACTGCCTGACTGACTGAGACTGGACTGACTGACTGACTGACTGACTAACTGACTGACTGAGACTGACTGACTGACTGCTTGACTCTCTGACTGGCTATTTCACTGACTGACTGAATGACTAAATGACTGACTGACACTGACTGACTGACTGCTTGACTACCTGACTGACTGCTTGACTGACTAACTGACTGGACAGGACTGACCGACTGACTGACTGACAGACTGACTGAATAAGGATGACTGACAGACTGACTGAATAAGGCTGACTGACTGACTGACAGACTGACTGAATAAGGCTGACCGACTGACTGACTGCCTGACTGACTGACTGACCTACACTGACTGACTGACTGACTGAGACTGGACTGGACTGACTGACTGACTGACTGACTGAGACTGACTGACTGCTTTAGTGACTAACTGACTGCACAGGACTGACCGACTGACTGACTGACTGACTGCCTGACTGACTGACTGACTGAATGACTGACTGACTGAGACTAAATGACTGACTGCTTGACTGACTGGCTGAAGGACTAACTGACTGACTGAGTGACTGACTGACTGGACTGACTGACTGAGACTGAATGACTGAGTGCTTGACTGATTGACTGTCAGACTGACTGACTGACTTCGCAAAAGGGAAAAATAAAAAAAAAAGAATTATAAAATTAGAAAAAAATATTTGCATTTAAGATTTCCTTCCGGCTGGGATTTGAACCCAGGGCGACACTCATGGAAGCCCAACGCTCTCGCCAATATACTATCGGATCTCTGTTGATCGGTGTCTTAGTTATAATAAAAACAAAAATGCACCTTAGTAATTATTGATCTAAAATCTTTGAAATCTAAAGGTCGAATGATTAAACTGACTCAGAATTTTCTTCCGTACGTAAATAATCCATATTTGCAAAAGAAAGAAATTGAAAAAAAAAAGAATCTTCAAATTAGAAGAGAAATATATACATGGAAGATTTTCGTTCCGGCCGGGACTCGAACCCAGTACCACGCGCTTGGAACCCAACGGTCTAGCCATTAGGCTATCGGAGCTCTGTCGATGGAAGTCTTAAATATAATAAAAACAAAAAATGCACCTTGGTAATTATTGATTCAAACACTTTGAAATTTACAGGTCGAATAATTAAACTGACTCAGAATTTTTCTCCCTACATAAATAATCAATATTCGCAAAAGTGAAAAATTAAAAAAAAAAAGAAGAAGAAATTTCAAATTAGAAACTAAAAGAATACATTGAAGATTTTCGTTCAGGCTGGGACTCGAACCCAGGGCCACTCGCTTGGAAGCCTAACACTCTAGCCATTAGTCTATGGGAGCTCTGTCGGTGGGAGTTTGAAATATAATAAAAACAAAAAATGCACCTTGGTAATTGTTTATTTAAACACTTTGAAATCTTCGTGTCGAAAAATTAAACTGACTCAGAATTTTCTTCCCTACATAAATAATCAATAATTGCAAAGGAAAGAAATTGAAAAAAAAAAGAATTTTCAAATTAGAAAAGAAATATATACATTGAAGATATTCGCTCCGGCTGGGACTCGAACCCAGGCCACTCGCTTGGAAGACCAGCGGTCTAGCCATTAGGCTATCGGAGTTCTGTCGAGCGGAGTCTTACTGCCTGACTGATACTGCCTGACTGACAGACTGACTCACTGACTGACTGATACTGACTGACTGACTCACTGACTGACCGAGACTGACTGACTAACTGCCTGACTGACTGAGACTGGACTGACTGACTGGCTACTGACTGACTGACTAACTGACTGACTGAGACTGACTGACTGACTGCTTGACTCTCTGACTGGCTATTTCACTGACTGACTGAATGACTAAATGACTGACTGACACTGACTGACTGACTGCTTGACTACCTGACTGACTGCTTGACTGACTAACTGACTGGACAGGTCTGACCGACTGACTGACTGACAGACTGACTGAATAAGGCTGAATGACTGACTGACTGACAGACTGACTGAATAAGGCTGACCGACTGACTGACTGCCTGACTGACTGACTGACTGAATGACTGACTGACTGACTGACCGAGACTGACTGACTGACTGACTGAGACTGGACTGGACTGACTGACTGACTGACTGACTGAGACTGACTGACTGCTTTAGTGACTAACTGACTGCACAGGACTGACCGACTGACTGACTGACTGACTGCCTGACTGACTGAATGACTGAATGACTGACTGACTGAGACTAAATGACTGACTGCTTGACTGACTGGCTGAAGGACTAACTGACTGACTGAGTGACTGACTGACTGGACTGACTGACTGAGACTGAATGACTGAGTGCTTGACTGATGGACTGTCAGACTGACTGACTGACTTCGCAAAAGGGAAAAATAAAAAAAAAAGAATTATAAAATTAGAAAAAAATATTTGCATTTAAGATTTCCTTTCCGGCCGGGACTCGAACCCAGTACCACGCGCTAGGAACCCAACGGTCTAGCCATTAGGCTATCGGAGCTCTGTCGATGGAAGTCTTAAATATAATAAAAACAAAAAATGCACCTTGGTAATTATTGATTCAAACACTTTGAAATTTACAGGTCGAATAATTAAACTGACTCAGAATTTTTCTCCCTACATAAATAATCAATATTCGCAAAAGAGAAAAATTAAAAAAAAAAGAAGAGGAAATTTCAAATTAGAAACTAAAAGTATACATTGAAGATTTTCGTTCAGGCTGGGACTCGAACCCAGGGCCACTCGCTTGGAAGCCTAACACTCTAGCCATTAGTCTATGGGAGCTCTGTCGGTGGGAGTTTTAAATATAATAAAAACAAAAAATGCACCTTGGTAATTGTTTATTTAAACACTTTGAAATCTTTGTGTCGAAAAATTAAACTGACTCAGAATTTTCTTCCCTACATAAATAATCAATAATTGCAAAGGAAAGAAATTGAAAAAAAAAAGAATTTTCAAATTAGAAAAGAAATATTTACATTGAAGATATTCGCTCCGGCTGGGACTCGAACCCAGGCCACTCGCTTGGAAGACCAGCGGTCTAGCCATTAGGCTATCGGAGTTCTGTCGAGCGGAGTCTTACTGCCTGACTGATACTGCCTGACTGACAGACTGACTCACTGACTGACTGATACTGACTGACTGACTCACTGACTGACCGAGACTGACTGACTAACTGCCTGACTGACTGAGACTGGACTGACTGACTGACTGACTGACTGACTAACTGACTGACTGAGACTGACTGACTGACTGCTTGACTCTCTGACTGGCTATTTCACTGACTGACTGAATGACTAAATGACTGACTGACACTGACTGACTGACTGCTTGACTACCTGACTGACTGCTTGACTGACTAACTGACTGGACAGGACTGACCGACTGACTGACTGACAGACTGACTGAATAAGGATGACTGACAGACTGACTGAATAAGGCTGACTGACTGACTGACTGACAGACTGACTGAATAAGGCTGACCGACTGACTGACTGCCTGACTGACTGACTGACTGAATGACTGACTGACTGACTGACCGAGACTGACTGACTGACTGACTGAGACTGGACTGGACTGACTGACTGACTGACTGAGACTGACTGACTGCTTTAGTGACTAACTGACTGCACAGGACTGACCGACTGACTGACTGACTGACTGCCTGACTGACTGACTGACTGAATGACTGACTGACTGAGACTAAATGACTGACTGCTTGACTGACTGGCTGAAGGACTAACTGACTGACTGAGTGACTGACTGACTGGACTGACTGACTGAGACTGAATGACTGAGTGCTTGACTGATTGACTGTCAGACTGACTGACTGACTTCGCAAAAGGGAAAAATAAAAAAAAAGAATTATAAAATTAGAAAAAAATATTTGCATTTAAGATTTCCTTTCCGGCTGGGATTTGAACCCAGGGCGACACTCATGGAAGCCCAACGCTCTCGCCAATATACTATCGGATCTCTGTTGATCGGTGTCTTAATTATAATAAAAACAAAAAATGCACCTTAGTAATTATTGATCTAAAATCTTTGAAATCTAAAGGTCGAATGATTAAACTGACTCAGAATTTTCTTCCGTACATAAATAATCCATATTTGCAAAAGAAAGAAATTGAAAAAAAAAAAGAATCTTCAAATTAGAAGAGAAATATATACATGGAAGATTTTCGTTCCGGCCGGGACTCGAACCCAGTACCACGCGCTTGGAACCCAACGGTCTAGCCATTAGGCTATCGGAGCTCTGTCGATGGAAGTCTTAAATATAATAAAAACAAAAAATGCACCTTGGTAATTATTGATTCAAACACTTTGAAATTTACAGGTCGAATAATTAAACTGACTCAGAATTTTTCTCCCTACATAAATAATCAATATTCGCAAAAGAGAAAAATTAAAAAAAAAAGAAGAAGAAATTTCAAATTAGAAACTAAAAGTATACATTGAAGATTTTCGTTCAGGCTGGGACTCGAACCCAGGGCCACTCGCTTGGAAGCCTAACACTCTAGCCATTAGTCTATGGGAGCTCTGTCGGTGGGAGTTTTAAATATAATAAAAACAAAAAATGCACCTTGGTAATTGTTTATTTAAGCACTTTGAAATCTTCGTGTCGAAAAATTAAACTGACTCAGAATTTTCTTCCCTACATAAATAATCAATAATTGCAAAGAAAGAAATTGAAAAAAAAAGAATTTTCAAATTAGAAAAGAAATATATACATTGAAGATATTCGCTCCGGCTGGGACTCGAACCCAGGCCACTCGCTTGGAAGACCAGCGGTCTAGCCATTAGGCTATCGGAGTTCTGTCGAGCGGAGTCTTACTGCCTGACTGATACTGCCTGACTGACAGACTGACTCACTGACTGACTGATACTGACTGACTGACTCACTGACTGACCAAGACTGACTGACTAACTGCCTGACTGACTGAGACTGGACTGACTGACTGACTGACTGACTGACTGACTAACTGACTGACTGAGACTGACTGACTGACTGCTTGACTCTCTGACTGGCTATTTCACTGACTGACTGAATGACTAAATGACTGACTGACACTGACTGACTGACTGCTTGACTACCTGACTGACTGCTTGACTGACTAACTGACTGGACAGGACTGACCGACTGACTGACTGACAGACTGACTGAATAAGGATGACTGACAGACTGACTGAATAAGGCTGACTGACTGACTGACTGACAGACTGACTGAATAAGGCTGACCGACTGACTGACTGCCTGACTGACTGACTGACTGAATGACTGACTGACTGACTGACCGAGACTGACTGACTGACTGACTGAGACTGGACTGGACTGACTGACTGACTGACTGACTGAGACTGACTGACTGCTTTAGTGACTAACTGACTGCACAGGACTGACCGTCTGACTGACTGACTGACTGCCTGACTGACTGACTGACTAAATGACTGACTGACTGAGACTAAATGACTGACTGCTTGACTGACTGGCTGAAGGACTAACTGACTGACTGAGTGACTGACTGACTGGACTGACTGACTTCGCAAAAGGGAAAAATAAAAAAAAAGAATTATAAAATTAGAAAAAAATATTTGCATTTAAAATTTCCTTTCCGGCCGGGACTCGAACCCAGTACCACGCGCTAGGAACCCAACGGTCTAGCCATTAGGCTATCGGAGCTCTGTCGATGGAAGTCTTAAATATAATAAAAACAAAAAATGCACCTTGGTAATTATTGATTCAAACACTTTGAAATTTACAGGTCGAATAATTAAACTGACTCAGAATTTTTCTCCCTACATAAATAATCAATATTCGCAAAAGAGAAAAATTAAAAAAAAAAAGAAGAAGAAATTTCAAATTAGAAACTAAAAGTATACATTGAAGATTTTCGTTCAGGCTGGGACTTGAACCCAGGGCCATTCGCTTGGAAGCCTAACACTCTAGCCATTAGTCTATGGGAGCTCTGACGGTGGGAGTTTTAAATATAATAAAAACAAAAAATGCACCTTGGTAATTGTTTATTTAAACACTTTGAAATCTTCGTGTCGAAAAATTAAACTGACTCAGAATTTTCTTCCCTACATAAATAATCAATAATTGCAAAGGAAAGAAATTGAAAAAAAAAAATTTTCTAATTAGAAATGAAATATATACATTGAAGATATTCGCTCCGGCTGGGACTCGAACCCAGGCCACTCGCTTGGAAGACCAGCGGTCTAGCCATTAGGCTATCGGAGTTCTGTCGAGCGGAGTCTTACTGCCTGACTGATACTGCCTGACTGACAGACTGACTCACTGACTGACTGATACTGACTGACTGACTCACTGACTGACCGAGACTGACTGACTAACTGCCTGACTGACTGAGACTGGACTGACTGACTGACTGACTGACTAACTGACTGACTGAGACTGACTGACTGACTGCTTGACTCTCTGACTGGCTATTTCACTGACTGACTGAATGACTAAATGACTGACTGACACTGACTGACTGACTGCTTGACTACCTGACTGACTGCTTGACTGACTAACTGACTGGACAGGACTGACCGACTGACTGACTGACAGACTGACTGAATAAGGATGACTGACAGACTGACTGAATAAGGCTGACTGACTGACTGACAGACTGACTGAATAAGGCTGACCGACTGACTGACTGCCTGACTGACTGACTGACCTACACTGACTTACTGACTGACTGAGACTGGACTGGACTGACTGACTGACTGCTTTAGTGACTAACTGACTGCACAGGACTGACCGACTGACTGACTGACTGACTGCCTGACTGACTGACTGACTGAATGACTGACTGACTGAGACTAAATGACTGACTGCTTGACTGACTGGCTGAAGGACTAACTGACTGACTGAGTGACTGACTGACTGGACTGACTGACTGAGACTGAATGACTGAGTGCTTGACTGATTGACTGTCAGACTGACTGACTGACTTCGCAAAAGGGAGAAATAAAAAAAAAAGAATTATAAAATTAGAAAAAAATATTTGCATTTAAGATTTCCTTCCGGCTGGGATTTGAACCCAGGGCGACACTCATGGAAGCCCAACGCTCTCGCCAATATACTATCGGATCTCTGTTGATCGGTGTCTTAGTTATAATAAAAACAAAAATGCACCTTAGTAATTATTGATCTAAAATCTTTGAAATCTAAAGGTCGAATGATTAAACTGACTCAGAATTTTCTTCCGTACATAAATAATCCATATTTGCAAAAGAAAGAAATTGAAAAAAAAAAAGAATCTTCAAATTAGAAGAGAAATATATACATGGAAGATTTTCGTTCCGGCCGGGACTCGAACCCAGTACCACGCGCTAGGAACCCAACGGTCTAGCCATTAGGCTATCGGAGCTCTGTCGATGGAAGTCTTAAATATAATAAAAACAAAAAATGCACCTTGGTAATTATTGATTCAAACACTTTGAAATTTACAGGTCGAATAATTAAACTGACTCAGAATTTTTCTCCCTACATAAATAATCAATATTCGCAAAAGAGAAAAATAAAAAAAAAAAGAAGAAGAAATTTCAAATTAGAAACTAAAAGTATACATTGAAGATTTTCGTTCAGGCTGGGACTTGAACCCAGGGCCATTCGCTTGGAAGCCTAACACTCTAGCCATTAGTCTATGGGAGCTCTGACGGTGGGAGTTTTAAATATAATAAAAACAAAAAATGCACCTTGGTAATTGTTTATTTAAACACTTTGAAATCTTCGTGTCGAAAAATTAAACTGACTCAGAATTTTCTTCCCTACATAAATAATCAATAATTGCAAAGGAAAGAAATTGAAAAAAAAAATTTTCTAATTAGAAATGAAATATATACATTGAAGATATTCGCTCCGGCTGGGACTCGAACCCAGGCCACTCGCTTGGAAGACCAGCGGTCTAGCCATTAGGCTATCGGAGTTCTGTCGAGCGGAGTCTTACTGCCTGACTGATACTGCCTGACTGACAGACTGACTCACTGACTGACTCATACTGACTGACTGACTTACTGACTGACCGAGACTGACTGACTAACTGCCTGACTGACTGAGACTGGACTGACTGACTGACTGACTGACTAACTGACTGACTGAGACTGACTGACTGACTGCTTGACTCTCTGACTGGCTATTTCACTGACTGACTGAATGACTAAATGACTGACTGACACTGACTGACTGACTGCTTGACTACCTGACTGACTGCTTGACTGACTAACTGACTGGACAGGACTGACCGACTGACTGACTGACAGACTGACTGAATAAGGATGACTGACAGACTGACTGAATAAGGCTGACTGACTGACTGACAGACTGACTGAATAAGGCTGACCGACTGACTGACTGCCTGACTGACTGACTGACCTACACTGACTGACTGACTGACTGAGACTGGACTGGACTGACTGACTGACTGCTTTAGTGACTAACTGACTGCACAGGACTGACCGACTGACTGACTGACTGACTGCCTGACTGACTGACTGACTGAATGACTGACTGACTGAGACTAAATGACTGACTGCTTGACTGACTGGCTGAAGGAATAACTGACTGACTGAGTGACTGACTGACTGGACTGACTGACTGAGACTGAATGACTGAGTGCTTGACTGATTGACTGTCAGACTGACTGACTGACTTCGCAAAAGGGAAAAATAAAAAAAAAAGAATTATAAAATTAGAAAAAAATATTTGCATTTAAGATTTCCTTCCGGCTGGGATTTGAACCCAGGGCGACACTCATGGAAGCCCAACGCTCTCGCCAATATACTATCGGATCTCTGTTGATCGGTGTCTTAGTTATAATAAAAACAAAAATGCACCTTAGTAATTATTGATCTAAAATCTTTGAAATCTAAAGGTCGAATGATTAAACTGACTCAGAATTTTCTTCCGTACATAAATAATCCATATTTGCAAAAGAAAGAAATTGAAAAAAAAAAAAAGAATCTTCAAATTAGAAGAGAAATATATACATGGAAGATTTTCGTTCCGGCCGGGACTCGAACCCAGTACCACGCGCTTGGAACCCAACGGTCTAGCCATTAGGCTATCGGAGCTCTGTCGATGGAAGTCTTAAATATAATAAAAACAAAAAATGCACCTTGGTAATTATTGATTCAAACACTTTGAAATTTACAGGTCGAATAATTAAACTGACTCAGAATTTTTCTCCCTACATAAATAATCAATATTCGCAAAAGTGAAAAATTAAAAAAAAAAAGAAGAAGAAATTTCAAATTAGAAACTAAAAGTATACATTGAAGATTTTCGTTCAGGCTGTTACTCGAACCCAGGGCCACTCGCTTGGAAGCCTAACACTCTAGCCATTAGTCTATAGGAGCTCTGTCGGTGGGAGTTTGAAATATAATAAAAACAAAAAATGCACCTTGGTAATTGTTTATTTAAACACTTTGAAATCTTCGTGTCGAAAAATTAAACTGACTCAGAATTTTCTTCCCTACATAAATAATCAATAATTGCAAAGGAAAGAAATTGAAAAAAAAAAGAATTTTCAAATTAGAAAAGAAATATATACATTGAAGATATTCGCTCCGGCTGGGACTCGAACCCAGGCCACTCGCTTGGAAGACCAGCGGTCTAGCCATTAGGCTATCGGAGTTCTGTCGAGCGGAGTCTTACTGCCTGACTGATACTGCCTGACTGACAGACTGACTCACTGACTGACTGATACTGACTGACTGACTCACTGACTGACCGAGACTGACTGACTAACTGCCTGACTGACTGAGACTGGACTGACTGACTGGCTACTGACTGACTGACTAACTGACTGACTGAGACTGACTGACTGACTGCTTGACTCTCTGACTGGCTATTTCACTGACTGACTGAATGACTAAATGACTGACTGACACTGACTGACTGACTGCTTGACTACCTGACTGACTGCTTGACTGACTAACTGACTGGACAGGTCTGACCGACTGACTGACTGACAGACTGACTGAATAAGGCTGAATGACTGACTGACTGACTGAATGACTGACTGACTGACTGACCGAGACTGACTGACTGACTGACTGAGACTGGACTGGACTGACTGACTGACTGACTGACTGAGACTGACTGACTGCTTTAGTGACTAACTGACTGCACAGGACTGACCGACTGACTGACTGACTGACTGCCTGACTGACTGAATGACTGAATGACTGACTGACTGAGACTAAATGACTGACTGCTTGACTGACTGGCTGAAGGACTAACTGACTGACTGAGTGACTGACTGACTGGACTGACTGACTGAGACTGAATGACTGAGTGCTTGACTGATTGACTGTCAGACTGACTGACTGACTTCGCAAAAGGGAAAAATAAAAAAAAAAAGAATTATAAAATTAGAAAAAAAAATTTGCATTTAAGATTTCCTTTCCGGCCGGGACTCGAACCCAGTACCACGCGCTTGGAACCCAACGGTCTAGCCATTAGGCTATCGGAGCTCTGTCGATGGAAGTCTTAAATATAATAAAAACAAAAAATGCACCTTGGTAATTATTGATTCAAACACTTTGAAATTTACAGGTCGAATAATTAAACTGACTCAGAATTTTTCTCCCTACATAAATAATCAATATTCGCAAAAGAGAAAAATTAAAAAAAAAAGAAGAAGAAATTTCAAATTAGAAACTAAAAGTATACATTGAAGATTTTCGTTCAGGCTGGGACTCGAACCCAGGGCCACTCGCTTGGAAGCCTAACACTCTAGCCATTAGTCTATGGGAGCTCTGTCGGTGGGAGTTTTAAATATAATAAAAACAAAAAATGCACCTTGGTAATTGTTTATTTAAACACTTTGAAATCTTCGTGTCGAAAAATTAAACTGACTCAGAATTTTCTTCCCTACATAAATAATCAATAATTGCAAAGAAAGAAATTGAAAAAAAAAGAATTTTCAAATTAGAAAAGAAATATATACATTGAAGATATTCGCTCCGGCTGGGACTCGAACCCAGGCCACTCGCTTGGAAGACCAGCGGTCTAGCCATTAGGCTATCGGAGTTCTGTCGAGCGGAGTCTTACTGCCTGACTGATACTGCCTGACTGACAGACTGACTCACTGACTGACTGATACTGACTGACTGACTCACTGACTGACCAAGACTGACTGACTAACTGCCTGACTGACTGAGACTGGACTGACTGACTGACTGACTGACTGACTGACTAACTGACTGACTGAGACTGACTGACTGACTGCTTGACTCTCTGACTGGCTATTTCACTGACTGACTGAATGACTAAATGACTGACTGACACTGACTGACTGACTGCTTGACTACCTGACTGACTGCTTGACTGACTAACTGACTGGACAGGACTGACCGACTGACTGACTGACAGACTGACTGAATAAGGATGACTGACAGACTGACTGAATAAGGCTGACTGACTGACTGACTGACAGACTGACTGAATAAGGCTGACCGACTGACTGACTGCCTGACTGACTGACTGACTGAATGACTGACTGACTGACTGACCGAGACTGACTGACTGACTGACTGAGACTGGACTGGACTGACTGACTGACTGACTGACTGAGACTGACTGACTGCTTTAGTGACTAACTGACTGCACAGGACTGACTGACTGACTGACTGCCTGACTGACTGACTGACTAAATGACTGACTGACTGAGACTAAATGACTGACTGCTTGACTGACTGGCTGAAGGACTAACTGACTGACTGAGTGACTGACTGACTGGACTGACTGACTTCGCAAAAGGGAAAAATAAAAAAAAAAGAATTATAAAATTAGAAAAAAATATTTGCATTTAAGATTTCCTTTCCGGCCGGGACTCGAACCCAGTACCACGCGCTAGGAACCCAACGGTCTAGCCATTAGGCTATCGGAGCTCTGTCGATGGAAGTCTTAAATATAATAAAAACAAAAAATGCACCTTGGTAATTATTGATTCAAACACTTTGAAATTTACAGGTCGAATAATTAAACTGACTCAGAATTTTTCTCCCTACATAAATAATCAATATTCGCAAAAGAGAAAAATTAAAAAAAAAAGAAGAAGAAATTTCAAATTAGAAACTAAAAGTATACATTGAAGATTTTCGTTCAGGCTGGGACTCGAACCCAGGGCCACTCGCTTGGAAGCCTAACACTCTAGCCATTAGTCTATGGGAGCTCTGTCGGTGGGAGTTTTAAATATAATAAAAACAAAAAATGCACCTTGGTAATTGTTTATTTAAACACTTTGAAATCTTCGTGTCGAAAAATTAAACTGACTCAGAATTTTCTTCCCTACATAAATAATCAATAATTGCAAAGAAAGAAATTGAAAAAAAAAGAATTTTCAAATTAGAAAAGAAATATATACATTGAAGATATTCGCTCCGGCTGGGACTCGAACCCAGGCCACTCGCTTGGAAGACCAGCGGTCTAGCCATTAGGCTATCGGAGTTCTGTCGAGCGGAGTCTTACTGCCTGATTGATACTGCCTGACTGACAGACTGACTCACTGACTGACTGATACTGACTGACTGACTCACTGACTGACCAAGACTGACTGACTAACTGCCTGACTGACTGAGACTGGACTGACTGACTGACTGACTGACTGACTGACTAACTGACTGACTGAGACTGACTGACTGACTGCTTGACTCTCTGACTGGCTATTTCACTGACTGACTGAATGACTAAATGACTGACTGACACTGACTGACTGACTGCTTGACTACCTGACTGACTGCTTGACTGACTAACTGACTGGACAGGACTGACCGACTGACTGACTGACAGACTGACTGAATAAGGATGACTGACAGACTGACTGAATAAGGCTGACTGACTGACTGACTGACAGACTGACTGAATAAGGCTGACCGACTGACTGACTGCCTGACTGACTGACTGACTGAATGACTGACTGACTGACTGACCGAGACTGACTGACTGACTGACTGAGACTGGACTGGACTGACTGACTGACTGACTGACTGAGACTGACTGACTGCTTTAGTGACTAACTGACTGCACAGGACTGACTGACTGACTGACTGCCTGACTGACTGACTGACTAAATGACTGACTGACTGAGACTAAATGACTGACTGCTTGACTGACTGGCTGAAGGACTAACTGACTGACTGAGTGACTGACTGACTGGACTGACTGACTTCGCAAAAGGGAAAAATAAAAAAAAAAGAATTATAAAATTAGAAAAAAATATTTGCATTTAAGATTTCCTTTCCGGCCGGGACTCGAACCCAGTACCACGCGCTAGGAACCCAACGGTCTAGCCATTAGGCTATCGGAGCTCTGTCGATGGAAGTCTTAAATATAATAAAAACAAAAAATGCACCTTGGTAATTATTGATTCAAACACTTTGAAATTTACAGGTCGAATAATTAAACTGACTCAGAATTTTTCTCCCTACATAAATAATCAATATTCGCAAAAGAGAAAAATTAAAAAAAAAGAAGAAGAAATTTCAAATTAGAAACTAAAAGTATACATTGAAGATTTTCGTTCAGGCTGGGACTCGAACCCAGGACCACTCGCTTGGAAGCCTAACACTCTAGCCATTAGTCTATGGGAGCTCTGTCGGTGGGAGTTTTAAATATAATAAAAACAATAAATGCACCTTGGTAATTGTTTATTTAAACACTTTGAAATCTTCGTGTCGAAAAATTAAACTGACTCAGAATTTTCTTCCCTACATAAATTATCAATAATTGCAAAGGAAAGAAATTGAAAAAAAAAAGAATTTTCAAATTAGAAAAGAAATATATACATTGAAGATATTCGCTCCGGCTGGGACTCGAACCCAGGCCACTCGCTTGGAAGACCAGCGGTCTAGCCATTAGGCTATCGGAGTTCTGTCGAGCGGAGTCTTACTGCCTGACTGATACTGCCTGACTGACAGACTGACTCACTGACTGACTGATACTGACTGACTGACTCACTGACTGACCGAGACTGACTGACTAACTGCCTGACTGACTGAGACTGGACTGACTGACTGACTGACTGACTAACTGACTGACTGAGACTGACTGACTGACTGCTTGACTCTCTGACTGGCTATTTCACTGACTGACTGAATGACTAAATGACTGACTGACACTGACTGACTGACTGCTTGACTACCTGACTGACTGCTTGACTGACTAACTGACTGGACAGGACTGACCGACCGACTGACTGACAGACTGACTGAATAAGGATGACTGACAGACTGACTGAATAAGGCTGACTGACTGACTGACTGACAGACTGACTGAATAAGGCTGACCGACTGACTGACTGCCTGACTGACTGACTGACTGAATGACTGACTGACTGACTGACCGAGACTGACTGACTAACTGACTGAGACTGGACTGGACTGACTGACTGACTGACTGACTGAGACTGACTGACTGCTTTAGTGACTAACTGACTGCACAGGACTGACCGACTGACTGACTGACTGACTGCCTGACTGACTGACTGACAGAATGACTGACTGACTGAGACTAAATGACTGACTGCTTGACTGACTGGCTGAAGGACTAACTGACTGACAGAATGACTGACTGACTGGACTGACTGACTGAGACTGAATGACTGAGTGCTTGACTGATTGACTGTCAGACTGACTGACTGACTTCGCAAAAGGGAAAAATAAAAAAAAAAGAATTATAAAATTAGAAAAAAATATTTGCATTTAAGATTTCCTTTCCGGCTGGGATTTGAAGCCAGGGCGACACTCATGGAAGCCCAACGCTCTCGCCAATATACTATCGGATCTCTGTTGATCGGTGTCTTAATTATAATAAAAACAAAAAATGCACCTTAGTAATTATTGATCTAAAAGCTTTGAAATCTAAAGGTCGAATGATTAAACTGACTCAGAATTTTCTTCCGTACATAAATAATCCATATTTGCAAAAGAAAGAAATTGAAAAAAAAAAGAATCTTCAAATTAGAAGAGAAATATATACATGGAAGATTTTCGTTCCGGCCGGGACTCGAACCCAGTACCACGCGCTTGGAACCTAACGGTCTAGCCATTAGGCTATCGGAGCTCTGTCGATGGAAGTCTTAAATATAATAAAAACAAAAAATGCACCTTGGTAATTATTGATTCAAACACTTTGAAATTTACAGGTCGAATAATTAAACTGACTCAGAATTTTTTTTCCTACATAAATAATCAATATTCGCAAAAGAGAAAAATTAAAAAAAAAGAAGAAGAAATTTCAAATTAGAAACTAAAAGTATACATTGAAGATTTTCGTTCAGGCTGGGACGCGAACCCAGGGCCACTCGCTTGGAAGCCTAACACTCTAGCCATTAGTCTATGGGAGCTCTGTCGGTGCGAGTTTTAAATATAATAAAAACAAAAAATGCACCTTGGTAATTGTTTATTTAAACACTTTGAAATCTTCGTGTCGAAAAATTAAACTGACTCAGAATTTTCTTCCCTACATAAATAATCAATAATTGCAAAGGAAAGAAATTGAAAAAAAAAAGAATTTTCAAATTAGAAATTAAATATATACATTGAAGATATTCGCTCCGGCTGGGACTCGAACCCAGGCCACTCGCTTGGAAGACCAGCGGTCTACCCATTAGGCTATCGGAGTTCTGTCGAGCGGAGTCTTACTGCCTGACTGACAGACTGACTCACTGACTGACTGACTGACTGACTGACTAACTGACTGACTGAGACTGACTGACTGACTGCTTGACTCTCTGACTGACTGAGACTGACTGACTGACTGCTTGACTCTCTGACTGGCTATTTCACTGACTGACTGAATGACTAAATGACTGACTGACACTGACTGACTGCTTGAAAACCTGACTGACTGCTTGACTGACTAACTGACTGGACAGGACTGACCGACTGACTGACTGACAGACTGACTGAATAAGGATGACTGACAGACTGACTGAATAAGGCTGACTGACTGACTGACTGACAGACTGACTGAATAAGGCTGACCGACTGACTGATTGCCTGACTGACTGACTGACTGAATGACTGACTGACTGACTGCTTTAGTGACTAACTGACTGCACAGGACTGACCGACTGACTGACTGACTGACTGCCTGACTGACTGACTGACTGAATGACTGACTGACTGAGACTAAATGACTGACTGCTTGACTGACTGGCTGAAGGACTAACTGACTGACTGAGTGACTGACTGACTGGACTGACTGACTGAGACTGAATGACTGAGTGCTTGACTGATTGACTGTCAGACTGACTGACTGACTTCGCAAAAGGGAAAAATAAAAAAAAAAAGAATTATAAAATTAGAAAAAAATATTTGCATTTAAGATTTTCTTTCCGGCCGGGACTCGAACCCAGTACCACGCGCTAGGAACCCAACGGTCTAGCCATTAGGCTATCGGAGCTCTGTCGATGGAAGTCTTAAATATAATAAAAACAAAAAATGCACCTTGGTAATTATTGATTCAAACACTTTGAAATTTACAGGTCGAATAATTAAACTGACTCTGAATTTTTCTCCCTACATAAATAATCAATATTCGCAAAAGAGAAAAATTAAAAAAAAAAGAAGAAGAAATTTCAAATTAGAAACTAAAAGTATACATTGAAGATTTTCGTTCAGGCTGGGAATCGAACCCAGGGCCACTCGCTTGGAAGCCTAACACTCTAGCCATTAGTCTATGGGAGCTCTGTCGGTGGGAGTTTTAAATATAATAAAAACAAAAAATGCACCTTGGTAATTGTTTATTTAAACACTTTGAAATCTTCGTGTCGAAAAATTAAACTGACTCAGAATTTTCTTCCCTACATAAATAATCAATAATTGCAAAGGAAAGAAATTGAAAAAAAAAAAGAATTTTCAAATTAGAAAAGAAATATATACATTGAAGACATTCAATCCGGCTGGGACTCGAACCCAGGCCACTCGCTTGGAAGACCAGCGGTCTAGCCATTAGGCTATCGGAGTTCTGTCGAGCGGAGTCTTACTGCCTGACTGATACTGCCTGACTGACAGACTGACTCACTGACTGACTGATACTGACTGACTGACTCACTGACTGACCGAGACTGACTGACTAACTGCCTGACTGACTGAGACTGGACTGACTGACTGACTGACTGACTGACTGACTAACTGACTGACTGAGACTGACTGACTGACTGCTTGACTCTCTAACTGGCTATTTCACTGACTGACTGAATGACTAAATGACTGACTGACACTGACTGACTGACTGCTTGACTACCTGACTGACTGCTTGACTGACTAACTGACTGGACAGGACTGACCGACTGACTGACTGACAGACTGACTGAATAAGGATGACTGACAGACTGACTGAATAAGGCTGACTGACTGACTGACTGACAGACTGACTGAATAAGGCTGACCGACTGACTGACTGCCTGACTGACTGACTGACTGAATGACTGACTGACTGACTGACCGAGACTGACTGACTGACTGACTGAGACTGGACTGGACTGACTGACTGACTGACTGACTGAGACTGACTGACTGCTTTAGTGACTAACTGACTGCACAGGACTGACCGACTGACTGACTGAATGACTGACTGACTGAGACTAAATGACTGACTGCTTGACTGACTGGCTGAAGGACTAACTGACTGACTGAGTGACTGACTGACTGGACTGACTGACTGAGACTGAATGACTGAGTGCTTGACTGATTGACTGTCAGACTGACTGACTGACTTCGCAAAAGGGAAAAATAAAAAAAAAAGAATTATAAAATTAGAAAAAAATATTTGCATTTAAGATTTCCTTTCCGGCCGGGACTCGAACCCAGTACCACGCGCTAGGAACCCAACGGTCTAGCCATTAGGCTATCGGAGCTCTGTCGATGGAAGTCTTAAATATAATAAAAACAAAAAATGCACCTTGGTAATTATTGATTCAAACACTTTGAAATTTACAGGTCGAATAATTAAACTGACTCAGAATTTTTCTCCCTACATAAATAATCAATATTCGCAAAAGAGAAAAATTAAAAAAAAAAGAAGAAGAAATTTCAAATTAGAAACTAAAAGTATACATTGAAGATTTTCGTTCAGGCTGGGACTCGAACCCAGGGCCACTCGCTTGGAAGCCTAACACTCTAGCCATTAGTCTATGGGAGCTCTGTCGGTGGGAGTTTTAAATATAATAAAAACAAAAAATGCACCTTGGTAATTGTTTATTTAAACACTTTGAAATCTTCGTGTCGAAAAATTAAACTGACTCAGAATTTTCTTCCCTACATAAATAATCAATAATTGCAAAGGAAAGAAATTGAAAAAAAAAAAGAATTTTCAAATTAGAAAAGACATATATACATTGAAGATATTCGCTCCGGCTGGGACTCGAACCCAGACCACTCGCTTGGAAGACCAGCGGTCTAGCCATTAGGCTATCGGAGTTCTGTCGAGTGGAGTCTTACTGCCTGACTGATACTGCCTGACTGACAGACTGACTCACTGACTGACTGATACTGACTGACTGACTCACTGACTGACCGAGACTGACTGACTAACTGCCTGACTGACTGAGACTGGACTGACTGACTGACTGACTGACTGAGACTGACTGACTGACTGCTTGACTCTCTGACTGGCTATTTCACTGACTGACTGAATGACTAAATGACTGACTGACACTGACTGACTGACTGCTTGACTACCTGACTGACTGCTTGACTGACTAACTGACTGAACAGGACTGACCGACTGACTGACTGACAGACTGACTGAATAAGGATGACTGACAGACTGACTGAATAAGGCTGACTGACTGACTGACTGACAGACTGACTGAATAAGGCTGACTGACTGACTGACTGACAGACTGACTGAATAAGGCTGACCGTTTGACTGACTGCCTGACTGACTGACTGACTGAATGACTGACTGACTGACTGACCGAGACTGACTGACTAACTGACTGAGACTGGACTGGACTGACTGACTGACTGACTGACTGAGACTGACTGACTGCTTTAGTGACTAACTGACTGCACAGGACTGACCGACTGACCGACTGACTGACTGCCTGACTGACTGACTGACTGAATGACTGACTGACTGAGACTAAATGACTGACTGCTTGACTGACTGGCTGAAGGACTAACTGACTGACTGAGTGACTGACTGACTGGACTGACTGACTGAGACTGAATGACTGAGTGCTTGACTGATTGACTGTCAGACTGACTGACTGACTTCGCAAAAGGGAAAAATAAAAAAAAAAGAATTATAAAATTAGAAAAAAATATTTGCATTTAAGATTTCCTTTCCGGCTGGGATTTGAACCCAGGGCGACACTCATGGAAGCCCAACGCTCTCGCCAATATACTATCGGATCCTTGTTGATCGGTGTCTTAATTATAATAAAAACAAAAAATGCACCTTAGTAATTATTGATCTAAAAGCTTTGAAATCTAAAGGTCGAATGATTAAACTGACTCAGAATTTTCTTCCGTACATAAATAATCCATATTTGCAAAAGAAAGAAATTGAAAAAAAAAAGAATCTTCAAATTAGAAGAGAAATATATACATGGAAGATTTTCGTTCCGGCCGGGACTCGAACCCAGTACCACGCGCTTGGAACCCAACGGTCTAGCCATTAGGCTATCGGAGCTCTGTCGATGGAAGTCTTAAATATAATAAAAACAAAAAATGCACCTTGGTAATTATTGATTCAAACACTTTGAAATTTACAGGTCGAATAATTAAACTGACTCAGAATTTTTCTTCCTACATAAATAATCAATATTCGCAAAAGAGAAAAATTAAAAAAAAAAGAAGAAGAAATTTCAAATTAGAAACTAAAAGTATACATTGAAGATTTTCGTTCAGGCTGGGACTCGAACCCAGGGCCACTCGCTTGGAAGCCTAACACTCTAGCCATTAGTCTATGGGAGCTCTGTCGGTGCGAGTTTTAAATATAATAAAAACAAAAAATGCACCTTGGTAATTGTTTATTTAAACACTTTGAAATCTTCGTGTCGAAAAATTAAACTGACTCAGAATTTTCTTCCCTACATAAATAATCAATAATTGCAAAGGAAAGAAATTGAAAAAAAAAAAGAATTTTCAAATTAGAAATTAAATATATACATTGAAGATATTCGCTCCGGCTGGGACTCGAACCCAGGCCACTCGCTTGGAAGACCAGCGGTCTACCCATTAGGCTATCGGAGTTCTGTCGAGCGGAGTCTTACTGCCTGACTGATACTGCCTGACTGACAGACTGACTCACTGACTGACTGATACTGACTGACTGACTCACTGACTGACCGAGACTGACTGACTAACTGCCTGACTGACTGAGACTGGACTGACTGACTGACTGACTGACTGACTGACTAACTGACTGACTGAGACTGACTGACTGACTGCTTGACTCTCTGACTGGCTATTTCACTGACTGACTGAATGACTAAATGACTGACTGACACTGACTGACTGCTTGACTACCTGACTGACTGCTTGACTGACTAACTGACTGGACAGGACTGACCGACTGACTGACTGACAGACTGACTGAATAAGGATGACTGACAGACTGACTGAATAAGGCTGACTGACTGACTGACTGACAGACTGACTGAATAAGGCTGACCGACTGACTGATTGCCTGACTGACTGACTGACTGAATGACTGACTGACTGACTGCTTTAGTGACTAACTGACTGCACAGGACTGACCGACTGACTGACTGACTGACTGCCTGACTGACTGACTGACTGAATGACTGACTGACTGAGACTAAATGACTGACTGCTTGACTGACTGGCTGAAGGACTAACTGACTGACTGAGTGACTGACTGACTGGACTGACTGACTGAGACTGAATGACTGAGTGCTTGACTGATTGACTGTCAGACTGACTGACTGACTTCGCAAAAGGGAAAAATAAAAAAAAAAGAATTATAAAATTAGAAAAAAATATTTGCATTTAAGATTTTCTTTCCGGCCGGGACTCGAACCCAGTACCACGCGCTAGGAACCCAACGGTCTAGCCATTAGGCTATCGGAGCTCTGTCGATGGAAGTCTTAAATATAATAAAAACAAAAAATGCACCTTGGTAATTATTGATTCAAACACTTTGAAATTTACAGGTCGAATAATTAAACTGACTCAGAATTTTTATCCCTACATAAATAATCAATATTCGCAAAAGAGAAAAATTAAAAAAAAAAGAAGAAGAAATTTCAAATTAGAAACTAAAAGTATACATTGAAGATTTTCGTTCAGGCTGGGACTCGAACCCAGGGCCACTCGCTTGGAAGCCTAACACTCTAGCCATTAGTCTATGGGAGCTCTGTCGGTGGGAGTTTTAAATATAATAAAAACAAAAAATGCACCTTGGTAATTGTTTATTTAAACACTTTGAAATCTTCGTGTCGAAAAATTAAACTGACTCAGAATTTTCTTCCCTACATAAATAATCAATAATTGCAAAGGAAAGAAATTGAAAAAAAAAAAAAGAATTTTCAAATTAGAAAAGAAATATATACATTGAAGATATTCGCTCCGGCTGGGACTCGAACCCAGGCCACTCGCTTGGAAGACCAGCGGTCTAGCCATTAGGCTATCGGAGTTCTGTCGAGCGGAGTCTTACTGCCTGACTGATACTGCCTGACTGACAGACTGACTCACTGACTGACTGATACTGACTGACTGACTCACTGACTGACCGAGACTGACTGACTAACTGCCTGACTGACTGAGACTGGACTGACTGACTGACTGACTGACTGACTGACTAACTGACTGACTGAGACTGACTGACTGACTGCTTGACTCTCTAACTGGCTATTTCACTGACTGACTGAATGACTAAATGACTGACTGACACTGACTGACTGACTGCTTGACTACCTGACTGACTGCTTGACTGACTAACTGACTGGACAGGACTGACCGACTGACTGACTGACAGACTGACTGAATAAGGATGACTGACAGACTGACTGAATAAGGCTGACTGACTGACTGACTGACAGACTGACTGAATAAGGCTGACCGACTGACTGACTGCCTGACTGACTGACTGACTGAATGACTGACTGACTGACTGACCGAGACTGACTGACTGACTGACTGAGACTGGACTGGACTGACTGACTGACTGACTGACTGAGACTGACTGACTGCTTTAGTGACTAACTGACTGCACAGGACTGACCGACTGACTGACTGAATGACTGACTGACTGAGACTAAATGACTGACTGCTTGACTGACTGGCTGAAGGACTAACTGACTGACTGAGTGACTGACTGACTGGACTGACTGACTGAGACTGAATGACTGAGTGCTTGACTGATTGACTGTCAGACTGACTGACTGACTTCGCAAAAGGGAAAAATAAAAAAAAAAGAATTATAAAATTAGAAAAAAATATTTGCATTTAAGATTTCCTTTCCGGCCGGGACTCGAACCCAGTACCACGCGCTAGGAACCCAACGGTCTAGCCATTAGGCTATCGGAGCTCTGTCGATGGAAGTCTTAAATATAATAAAAACAAAAAATGCACCTTGGTAATTATTGATTCAAACACTTTGAAATTTACAGGTCGAATAATTAAACTGACTCAGAATTTTTCTCCCTACATAAATAATCAATATTCGCAAAAGAGAAAAATTAAAAAAAAAAGAAGAAGAAATTTCAAATTAGAAACTAAAAGTATACATTGAAGATTTTCGTTCAGGCTGGGACTCGAACCCAGGGCCACTCGCTTGGAAGCCTAACACTCTAGCCATTAGTCTATGGGAGCTCTGTCGGTGGGAGTTTAAATATAATAAAAACAAAAAATGCACCTTGGTAATTGTTTATTTAAACACTTTGAAATCTTCGTGTCGAAAAATTAAACTGACTCAGAATTTTCTTCCCTACATAAATAATCAATAATTGCAAAGGAAAGAAATTGAAAAAAAAAAGAATTTTCAAATTAGAAAAGAAATATATACATTGAAGATATTCGCTCCGGCTGGGACTCGAACCCAGACCACTCGCTTGGAAGACCAGCGGTCTAGCCATTAGGCTATCGGAGTTCTGTCGAGTGGAGTCTTACTGCCTGACTGATACTGCCTGACTGACAGACTGACTCACTGACTGACTGATACTGACTGACTGACTCACTGACTGACCGAGACTGACTGACTAACTGCCTGACTGACTGAGACTGGACTGACTGACTGACTGACTGACTGAGACTGACTGACTGACTGCTTGACTCTCTGACTGGCTATTTCACTGACTGACTGAATGACTAAATGACTGACTGACACTGACTGACTGACTGCTTGACTACCTGACTGACTGCTTGACTGACTAACTGACTGAACAGGACTGACCGACTGACTGACTGACAGACTGACTGAATAAGGATGACTGACAGACTGACTGAATAAGGCTGACTGACTGACTGACTGACAGACTGACTGAATAAGGCTGACTGACTGACTGACTGACAGACTGACTGAATAAGGCTGACCGATTGACTGACTGCCTGACTGACTGACTGACTGAATGACTGACTGACTGACTGACCGAGACTGACTGACTAACTGACTGAGACTGGACTGGACTGACTGACTGACTGACTGACTGAGACTGACTGACTGCTTTAGTGACTAACTGACTGCACAGGACTGACCGACTGACCGACTGACTGACTGCCTGACTGACTGACTGACTGAATGACTGAGACTAAATGACTGACTGCTTGACTGACTGGCTGAAGGACTAACTGACTGACTGAGTGACTGACTGACTGGACTGACTGACTGAGACTGAATGACTGAGTGCTTGACTGATTGACTGTCAGACTGACTGACTGACTTCGCAAAAGGGAAAAATAAAAAAAAAAGAATTATAAAATTAGAAAAAAATATTTGCATTTAAGATTTCCTTTCCGGCTGGGATTTGAACCCAGGGCGACACTCATGGAAGCCCAACGCTCTCGCCAATATACTATCGGATCCTTGTTGATCGGTGTCTTAATTATAATAAAAACAAAAAATGCACCTTAGTAATTATTGATCTAAAAGCTTTGAAATCTAAAGGTCGAATGATTAAACTGACTCAGAATTTTCTTCCGTACATAAATAATCCATATTTGCAAAAGAAAGAAATTGAAAAAAAAAAGAATCTTCAAATTAGAAGAGAAATATATACATGGAAGATTTTCGTTCCGGCCGGGACTCGAACCCAGTACCACGCGCTTGGAACCCAACGGTCTAGCCATTAGGCTATCGGAGCTCTGTCGATGGAAGTCTTAAATATAATAAAAACAAAAAATGCACCTTGGTAATTATTGATTCAAACACTTTGAAATTTACAGGTCGAATAATTAAACTGACTCAGAATTTTTCTTCCTACATAAATAATCAATATTCGCAAAAGAGAAAAATTAAAAAAAAAAGAAGAAGAAATTTCAAATTAGAAACTAAAAGTATACATTGAAGATTTTCGTTCAGGCTGGGACTCGAACCCAGGGCCACTCGCTTGGAAGCCTAACACTCTAGCCATTAGTCTATGGGAGCTCTGTCGGTGCGAGTTTTAAATATAATAAAAACAAAAAATGCACCTTGGTAATTGTTTATTTAAACACTTTGAAATCTTCGTGTCGAAAAATTAAACTGACTCAGAATTTTCTTCCCTACATAAATAATCAATAATTGCAAAGGAAAGAAATTGAAAAAAAAAAAGAATTTTCAAATTAGAAATTAAATATATACATTGAAGATATTCGCTCCGGCTGGGACTCGAACCCAGGCCACTCGCTTGGAAGACCAGCGGTCTACCCATTAGGCTATCGGAGTTCTGTCGAGCGGAGTCTTACTGCCTGACTGATACTGCCTGACTGACAGACTGACTCACTGACTGACTGATACTGACTGACTGACTCACTGACTGACCGAGACTGACTGACTAACTGCCTGACTGACTGAGACTGGACTGACTGACTGACTGACTGACTGACTGACTAACTGACTGACTGAGACTGACTGACTGACTGCTTGACTCTCTGACTGGCTATTTCACTGACTGACTGAATGACTAAATGACTGACTGACACTGACTGACTGCTTGACTACCTGACTGACTGCTTGACTGACTAACTGACTGGACAGGACTGACCGACTGACTGACTGACAGACTGACTGAATAAGGATGACTGACAGACTGACTGAATAAGGCTGACTGACTGACTGACTGACAGACTGACTGAATAAGGCTGACCGACTGACTGATTGCCTGACTGACTGACTGACTGAATGACTGACTGACTGACTGCTTTAGTGACTAACTGACTGCACAGGACTGACCGACTGACTGACTGACTGACTGCCTGACTGACTGACTGACTGAATGACTGACTGACTGAGACTAAATGACTGACTGCTTGACTGACTGGCTGAAGGACTAACTGACTGACTGAGTGACTGACTGACTGGACTGACTGACTGAGACTGAATGACTGAGTGCTTGACTGATTGACTGTCAGACTGACTGACTGACTTCGCAAAAGGGAAAAATAAAAAAAAAAGAATTATAAAATTAGAAAAAAATATTTGCATTTAAGATTTTCTTTCCGGCCGGGACTCGAACCCAGTACCACGCGCTAGGAACCCAACGGTCTAGCCATTAGGCTATCGGAGCTCTGTCGATGGAAGTCTTAAATATAATAAAAACAAAAAATGCACCTTGGTAATTATTGATTCAAACACTTTGAAATTTACAGGTCGAATAATTAAACTGACTCAGAATTTTTATCCCTACATAAATAATCAATATTCGCAAAAGAGAAAAATTAAAAAAAAAAGAAGAAGAAATTTCAAATTAGAAACTAAAAGTATACATTGAAGATTTTCGTTCAGGCTGGGACTCGAACCCAGGGCCACTCGCTTGGAAGCCTAACACTCTAGCCATTAGTCTATGGGAGCTCTGTCGGTGGGAGTTTTAAATATAATAAAAACAAAAAATGCACCTTGGTAATTGTTTATTTAAACACTTTGAAATCTTCGTGTCGAAAAATTAAACTGACTCAGAATTTTCTTCCCTACATAAATAATCAATAATTGCAAAGGAAAGAAATTGAAAAAAAAAAAAAGAATTTTCAAATTAGAAAAGAAATATATACATTGAAGATATTCGCTCCGGCTGGGACTCGAACCCAGGCCACTCGCTTGGAAGACCAGCGGTCTAGCCATTAGGCTATCGGAGTTCTGTCCAGCGGAGTCTTACTGCCTGACTGATACTGCCTGACTGACAGACTGACTCACTGACTGACTGATACTGACTGACTGACTCACTGACTGACCGAGACTGACTGACTAACTGCCTGACTGACTGAGACTGGACTGACTGACTGACTGACGGACTGACTGACTAACTGACTGACTGAGACTGACTGACTGACTGCTTGACTCTCTAACTGGCTATTTCACTGACTGACTGAATGACTAAATGACTGACTGACACTGACTGACTGACTGCTTGACTACCTGACTAACTGCTTGACTGACTAACTGACTGGACAGGACTGACCGACTGACTGACTGACAGACTGACTGAATAAGGATGACTGACAGACTGACTGAATAAGGCTGACTGACTGACTGACTGACAGACTGACTGAATAAGGCTGACCGACTGACTGACTGCCTGACTGACTGACTGACTGAATGACTGACTGACTGACTGACTGACTGACTGAGACTGACTGACTGCTTTAGTGACTAACTGACTGCACAGGACTGACCGACTGACTGACTGAATGACTGACTGACTGAGACTAAATGACTGACTGCTTGACTGACTGGCTGAAGGACTAACTGACTGACTGAGTGACTGACTGACTGGACTGACTGACTGAGACTGAATGACTGAGTGCTTGACTGATTGACTGTCAGACTGACTGACTGACTTCGCAAAAGGGAAAAATAAAAAAAAAAGAATTATAAAATTAGAAAAAAATATTTGCATTTAAGATTTCCTTTCCGGCCGGGACTCGAACCCAGTACCACGCGCTAGGAACCCAACGGTCTAGCCATTAGGCTATCGGAGCTCTGTCGATGGAAGTCTTAAATATAATAAAAACAAAAAATGCACCTTGGTAATTATTGATTCAAACACTTTGAAATTTACAGGTCGAATAATTAAACTGACTCAGAATTTTTATCCCTACATAAATAATCAATATTCGCAAAAGAGAAAAATTAAAAAAAAAAGAAGAAGAAATTTCAAATTAGAAACTAAAAGTATACATTGAAGATTTTCGTTCAGGCTGGGACTCGAACCCAGGGCCACTCGCTTGGAAGCCTAACACTCTAGCCATTAGTCTATGGGAGCTCTGTCGGTGGGAGTTTTAAATATAATAAAAACAAAAAATGCACCTTGGTAATTGTTTATTTAAACACTTTGAAATCTTCGTGTCGAAAAATTAAACTGACTCAGAATTTTCTTCCCTACATAAATAATCAATAATTGCAAAGGAAAGAAATTGAAAAAAAAAAAAAGAATTTTCAAATTAGAAAAGAAATATATACATTGAAGATATTCGCTCCGGCTGGGACTCGAACCCAGGCCACTCGCTTGGAAGACCAGCGGTCTAGCCATTAGGCTATCGGAGTTCTGTCCAGCGGAGTCTTACTGCCTGACTGATACTGCCTGACTGACAGACTGACTCACTGACTGACTGATACTGACTGACTGACTCACTGACTGACCGAGACTGACTGACTAACTGCCTGACTGACTGAGACTGGACTGACTGACTGACTGACGGACTGACTGACTAACTGACTGACTGAGACTGACTGACTGACTGCTTGACTCTCTAACTGGCTATTTCACTGACTGACTGAATGACTAAATGACTGACTGACACTGACTGACTGACTGCTTGACTACCTGACTAACTGCTTGACTGACTAACTGACTGGACAGGACTGACCGACTGACTGACTGACAGACTGACTGAATAAGGATGACTGACAGACTGACTGAATAAGGCTGACTGACTGACTGACTGACAGACTGACTGAATAAGGCTGACCGACTGACTGACTGCCTGACTGACTGACTGACTGAATGACTGACTGACTGACTGACTGACTGACTGAGACTGACTGACTGCTTTAGTGACTAACTGACTGCACAGGACTGACCGACTGACTGACTGAATGACTGACTGACTGAGACTAAATGACTGACTGCTTGACTGACTGGCTGAAGGACTAACTGACTGACTGAGTGACTGACTGACTGGACTGACTGACTGAGACTGAATGACTGAGTGCTTGACTGATTGACTGTCAGACTGACTGACTGACTTCGCAAAAGGGAAAAATAAAAAAAAAAGAATTATAAAATTAGAAAAAAATATTTGCATTTAAGATTTCCTTTCCGGCCGGGACTCGAACCCAGTACCACGCGCTAGGAACCCAACGGTCTAGCCATTAGGCTATCGGAGCTCTGTCGATGGAAGTCTTAAATATAATAAAAACAAAAAATGCACCTTGGTAATTATTGATTCAAACACTTTGAAATTTACAGGTCGAATAATTAAACTGACTCAGAATTTTTCTCCCTACATAAATAATCAATATTCGCAAAAGAGAAAAATTAAAAAAAAAAGAAGAAGAAATTTCAAATTAGAAACTAAAAGTATACATTGAAGATTTTCGTTCAGGCTGGGACTCGAACCCAGGGCCACTCGCTTGGAAGCCTAACACTCTAGCCATTAGTCTATGGGAGCTCTGTCGGTGGGAGTTTTAAATATAATAAAAACAAAAAATGCACCTTGGTAATTGTTTATTTAAACACTTTGAAATCTTCGTGTCGAAAAATTAAACTGACTCAGAATTTTCTTCCCTACATAAATAATCAATAATTGCAAAGGAAAGAAATTGAAAAAAAAAAAGAATTTTCAAATTAGAAAAGAAATATATACATTGAAGATATTCGCTCCGGCTGGGACTCGAACCCAGACCACTCGCTTGGAAGACCAGCGGTCTAGCCATTAGGCTATCGGAGTTCTGTCGAGTGGAGTCTTACTGCCTGACTGATACTGCCTGACTGACAGACTGACTCACTGACTGACTGATACTGACTGACTGACTCACTGACTGACCGAGACTGACTGACTAACTGCCTGACTGACTGAGACTGGACTGACTGACTGACTGACTGACTGAGACTGACTGACTGACTGCTTGACTCTCTGACTGGCTATTTCACTGACTGACTGAATGACTAAATGACTGACTGACACTGACTGACTGACTGCTTGACTACCTGACTGACTGCTTGACTGACTAACTGACTGAACAGGACTGACCGACTGACTGACTGACAGACTGACTGAATAAGGATGACTGACAGACTGACTGAATAAGGCTGACTGACTGACTGACTGACAGACTGACTGAATAAGACTGACTGACTGACTGACTGACAGACTGACTGAATAAGGCTGACCGATTGACTGACTGCCTGACTGACTGACTGACTGAATGACTGACTGACTGACTGACCGAGACTGACTGACTAACTGACTGAGACTGGACTGGACTGACTGACTGACTGACTGACTGACTGAGACTGACTGACTGCTTTAGTGACTAACTGACTGCACAGGACTGACCGACTGACCGACTGACTGACTGCCTGACTGACTGACAGACTGAATGACTGACTGACTGAGACTAAATGACTGACTGCTTGACTGACTGGCTGAAGGACTAACTGACTGACTGAGTGACTGACTGACTGGACTGACTGACTGAGACTGAATGACTGAGTGCTTGACTGATTGACTGTCAGACTGACTGACTGACTTCGCAAAAGGGAAAAATAAAAAAAAAAGAATTATAAAATTAGAAAAAAATATTTGCATTTAAGATTTCCTTTCCGGCTGGGATTTGAACCCAGGGCGACACTCATGGAAGCCCAACGCTCTCGCCAATATACTATCGGATCTTTGTTGATCGGTGTCTTAATTATAATAAAAACAAAAAATGCACCTTAGTAATTATTGATCTAAAAGCTTTGAAATCTAAAGGTCGAATGATTAAACTGACTCAGAATTTTCTTCCGTACATAAATAATCCATATTTGCAAAAGAAAGAAATTGAAAAAAAAAAGAATCTTCAAATTAGAAGAGAAATATATACATGGAAGATTTTCGTTCCGGCCGGGACTCGAACCCAGTACCACGCGCTTGGAACCCAACGGTCTAGCCATTAGGCTATCGGAGCTCTGTCAATGGAAGTCTTAAATATAATAAAAACAAAAAATGCACCTTGGTAATTATTGATTCAAACACTTTGAAATTTACAGGTCGAATAATTAAACTGACTCAGAATTTTTCTTCCTACATAAATAATCAATATTCGCAAAAGAGAAAAATTAAAAAAAAAAGAAGAAGAAATTTCAAATTAGAAACTAAAAGTATACATTGAAGATTTTCGTTCAGGCTGGGACTCGAACCCAGGGCCACTCGCTTGGAAGCCTAACACTCTAGCCATTAGTCTATGGGAGCTCTGTCGGTGCGAGTTTTAAATATAATAAAAACAAAAAATGCACCTTGGTAATTGTTTATTTAAACACTTTGAAATCTTCGTGTCGAAAAATTAAACTGACTCAGAATTTTCTTCCCTACATAAATAATCAATAATTGCAAAGGAAAGAAATTGAAAAAAAAAAAAAGAATTTTCAAATTAGAAAAGAAATATATACATTGAAGATATTCGCTCCGGCTGGGACTCGAACCCAGGCCACTCGCTTGGAAGACCAGCGGTCTAGCCATTGGGCTATCGGAGTTCTGTCCAGCGGAGTCTTACTGCCTGACTGATACTGCCTGACTGACAGACTGACTCACTGACTGACTGATACTGACTGACTGACTCACTGACTGACCGAGACTGACTGACTAACTGCCTGACTGACTGAGACTGGACTGACTGACTGACTGACTGACTGACTGACTGACTGACTAACTGACTGACTGAGACTGACTGACTGACTGCTTGACTCTCTAACTGGCTATTTCACTGACTGACTGAATGACTAAATGACTGACTGACACTGACTGACTGACTGCTTGACTACCTGACTAACTGCTTGACTGACTAACTGACTGGACAGGACTGACCGACTGACTGACTGACAGACTGACTGAATAAGGATGACTGACAGACTGACTGAATAAGGCTGACTGACTGACTGACTGACAGACTGACTGAATAAGGCTGACCGACTGACTGACTGCCTGACTGACTGACTGACTGAATGACTGACTGACTGACTGACCGAGACTGACTGACTGACTGACTGAGACTGGACTGGACTGACTGACTGACTGACTGACTGAGACTGACTGACTGCTTTAGTGACTAACTGACTGCACAGGACTGACCGACTGACTGACTGAATGACTGACTGACTGAGACTAAATGACTGACTGCTTGACTGACTGGCTGAAGGACTAACTGACTGACTGAGTGACTGACTGACTGGACTGACTGACTGAGACTGAATGACTGAGTGCTTGACTGATTGACTGTCAGACTGACTGACTGACTTCGCAAAAGGGAAAAATAAAAAAAAAAGAATTATAAAATTAGAAAAAAATATTTGCATTTAAGATTTCCTTTCCGGCCGGGACTCGAACCCAGTACCACGCGCTAGGAACCCAACGGTCTAGCCATTAGGCTATCGGAGCTCTGTCGATGGAAGTCTTAAATATAATAAAAACAAAAAATGCACCTTGGTAATTATTGATTCAAACACTTTGAAATTTACAGGTCGAATAATTAAACTGACTCAGAATTTTTCTCCCTACATAAATAATCAATATTCGCAAAAGAGAAAAATTAAAAAAAAAAAGAAGAAGAAATTTCAAATTAGAAACTAAAAGTATACATTGAAGATTTTCGTTCAGGCTGGGACTCGAACCCAGGGCCACTCGCTTGGAAGCCTAACACTCTAGCCATTAGTCTATGGGAGCTCTGTCGTTGGGAGTTTTAAATATAATAAAAACAAAAAATGCACCTTGGTAATTGTTTATTTAAACACTTTGAAATCTTCGTGTCGAAAAATTAAACTGACTCAGAATTTTCTTCCCTACATAAATAATCAATAATTGCAAAGGAAAGAAATTGAAAAAAAAAAAGAATTTTCAAATTAGAAAAGAAATATATACATTGAAGATATTCGCTCCGGCTGGGACTCGAACCCAGGCCACTCGCTTGGAAGACCAGCGGTCTAGCCATTAGGCTATCGGAGTTCTGTCGAGCGGAGTCTTACTGCCTGACTGATACTGCCTGACTGACAGACTGACTCACTGACTGACTGATACTGACTGACTGACTCACTGACTGACCGAGACTGACTGACTAACTGCCTGACTGACTGAGACTGGACTGACTGACTGACTGACTGACTAACTGACTGACTGAGACTGACTGACTGACTGCTTGACTCTCTAACTGGCTATTTCACTGACTGACTGAATGACTAAATGACTGACTGACACTGACTGACTGACTGCTTGACTACCTGACTAACTGCTTGACTGACTAACTGACTGGACAGGACTGACCGACTGACTGACTGACAGACTGACTGAATAAGGATGACTGACAGACTGACTGAATAAGGCTGACTGACTGACTGACTGACAGACTGACTGAATAAGGCTGACCGACTGACTGACTGCCTGACTGACTGACTGACTGAATGACTGACTGACTGACTGACCGAGACTGACTGACTGACTGACTGAGACTGGACTGGACTGACTGACTGACTGACTGACTGAGACTGACTGACTGCTTTAGTGACTAACTGACTGCACAGGACTGACCGACTGACTGACTGAATGACTGACTGACTGAGACTAAATGACTGACTGCTTGACTGACTGGCTGAAGGACTAACTGACTGACTGAGTGACTGACTGACTGGACTGACTGACTGAGACTGAATGACTGAGTGCTTGACTGATTGACTGTCAGACTGACTGACTGACTTCGCAAAAGGGAAAAATAAAAAAAAAAGAATTATAAAATTAGAAAAAAATATTTGCATTTAAGATTTCCTTTCCGGCCGGGACTCGAACCCAGTACCACGCGCTAGGAACCCAACGGTCTAGCCATTAGGCTATCGGAGCTCTGTCGATGGAAGTCTTAAATATAATAAAAACAAAAAATGCACCTTGGTAATTATTGATTCAAACACTTTGAAATTTACAGGTCGAATAATTAAACTGACTCAGAATTTTTCTCCCTACATAAATAATCAATATTCGCAAAAGAGAAAAATTAAAAAAAAAAGAAGAAGAAATTTCAAATTAGAAACTAAAAGTATACATTGAAGATTTTCGTTCAGGCTGGGACTCGAACCCAGGGCCACTCGCTTGGAAGCCTAACACTCTAGCCATTAGTCTATGGGAGCTCTGTCGTTGGGAGTTTTAAATATAATAAAAACAAAAAATGCACCTTGGTAATTGTTTATTTAAACACTTTGAAATCTTCGTGTCGAAAAATTAAACTGACTCAGAATTTTCTTCCCTACATAAATAATCAATAATTGCAAAGGAAAGAAATTGAAAAAAAAAAAGAATTTTCAAATTAGAAAAGAAATATATACATTGAAGATATTCGCTCCGGCTGGGACTCGAACCCAGGCCACTCGCTTGGAAGACCAGCGGTCTAGCCATTAGGCTATCGGAGTTCTGTCGAGCGGAGTCTTACTGCCTGACTGATACTGCCTGACTGACAGACTGACTCACTGACTGACTGATACTGACTGACTGACTCACTGACTGACCGAGACTGACTGACTAACTGCCTGACTGACTGAGACTGGACTGACTGACTGACTGACTGACTGACTGACTAACTGACTGACTGAGACTGACTGACTGACTGCTTGACTCTCTAACTGGCTATTTCACTGACTGACTGAATGACTAAATGACTGACTGACACTGACTGACTGACTGCTTGACTACCTGACTGACTGCTTGACTGACTAACTGACTGGACAGGACTGACCGACTGACTGACTGACAGACTGACTGAATAAGGATGACAGACAGACTGACTGAATAAGGCTGACTGACTGACTAACTGACAGACTGACTGAATAAGGCTGACCGACTGACTGACTGCCTGACTGACTGACTGACTGAATGACTGACTGACTGACTGACCGAGACTGACTGACTGACTGACTGAGACTGGACTGGACTGACTGACTGACTGACTGACTGAGACTGACTGACTGCTTTAGTGACTAACTGACTGCACAGGACTGACCGACTGAATGACTGACTGACTGAGACTAAATGACTGACTGCTTGACTGACTGGCTGAAGGACTAACTGACTGACTGAGTGACTGACTGACTGGACTGACTGACTGAGACTGAATGACTGAGTGCTTGACTGAATGACTGTCAGACTGACTGACTGACTTCGCAAAAGGGAAAAATAAAAAAAAAAGAATTATAAAATTAGAAAAAAATATTTGCATTTAAGATTTCCTTTCCGGCCGGGACTCGAACCCATTACCACGCGCTAGGAACCCAACGGTCTAGCCATTAGGCTATCGGAGCTCTGTCGATGGAAGTCTTAAATATAATAAAAACAAAAAATGCACCTTGGTAATTATTGATTCAAACACTTTGAAATTTACAGGTCGAATAATTAAACTGACTCAGAATTTTTCTTCCTACATAAATAATCAATATTCGCAAAAGAGAAAAATTAAAAAAAAAAGAAGAAGAAATTTCAAATTAGAAACTAAAAGTATACATTGAAGATTTTCGTTCAGGCTGGGACTCGAACCCAGGGCCACTCGCTTGGAAGCCTAACACTCTAGCCATTAGTCTATGGGAGCTCTGTCGGTGCGAGTTTTAAATATAATAAAAACAAAAAATGCACCTTGGTAATTGTTTATTTAAACACTTTGAAATCTTCGTGTCGAAAAATTAAACTGACTCAGAATTTTCTTCCCTACATAAATAATCAATAATTGCAAAGGAAAGAAATTGAAAAAAAAAAGAATTTTCAAATTAGAAATTAAATATATACATTGAAGATATTCGCTCCGGCTGGGACTCGAACCCAGGCCACTCGCTTGGAAGACCAGCGGTCTACCCATTAGGCTATCGGAGTTCTGTCGAGCGGAGTCTTACTGCCTGACTGATACTGCCTGACTGACAGACTGACTCACTGACTGACTGATACTGACTGACTGACTCACTGACTGACCGAGACTGACTGACTAACTGCCTGACTGACTGAGACTGGACTGACTGACTGACTGACTGACTGACTGACTAACTGACTGACTGAGACTGACTGACTGACTGCTTGACTCTCTGACTGGCTATTTCACTGACTGACTGAATGACTAAATGACTGACTGACACTGACTGACTGCTTGACTACCTGACTGACTGCTTGACTGACTAACTGACTGGACAGGACTGACCGACTGACTGACTGACAGACTGACTGAATAAGGATGACTGACAGACTGACTGAATAAGGCTGACTGACTGACTGACTGACAGACTGACTGAATAAGGCTGACCGACTGACTGACTGCCTGACTGACTGACTGACTGACTGACCGAGACTGACTGACTGACTGACTGAGACTGGACTGGACTGACTGACTGACTGACTGACTGAGACTGACTGACTGCTTTAGTGACTAACTGACTGCACAGGACTGACCGACTGACTGACTGAATGACTGACTGACTGAGACTAAATGACTGACTGCTTGACTGACTGGCTGAAGGACTAACTGACTGACTGAGTGACTGACTGACTGGACTGACTGACTGAGACTGAATGACTGAGTGCTTGACTGATTGACTGTCAGACTGACTGACTGACTTCGCAAAAGGGAAAAATAAAAAAAAAGAATTATAAAATTAGAAAAAAATATTTGCATTTAAGATTTCCTTTCCGGCCGGGACTCGAACCCAGTACCACGCGCTAGGAACCCAACGGTCTAGCCATTAGGCTATCGGAGCTCTGTCGATGGAAGTCTTAAATATAATAAAAACAAAAAATGCACCTTGGTAATTATTGATTCAAACACTTTGAAATTTACAGGTCGAATAATTAAACTGACTCAGAATTTTTCTCCCTACATAAATAATCAATATTCGCAAAAGAGAAAAATTAAAAAAAAAAGAAGAAGAAATTTCAAATTAGAAACTAAAAGTATACATTGAAGATTTTCGTTCAGGCTGGGACTCGAACCCAGGGCCACTCGCTTGGAAGCCTAACACTCTAGCCATTAGTCTATGGGAGCTCTGTCGGTGGGAGTTTTAAATATAATAAAAACAAAAAATGCACCTTGGTAATTGTTTATTTAAACACTTTGAAATCTTCGTGTCGAAAAATTAAACTGACTCAGAATTTTCTTCCCTACATAAATAATCAATAATTGCAAAGGAAAGAAATTGAAAAAAAAAAAAAGAATTTTCAAATTAGAAAAGAAATATATACATTGAAGATAGTCGCTCCGGCTGGGACTCGAACCCAGGCCACTCGCTTGGAAGACCAGCGGTCTAGCCATTAGGCTATCGGAGTTCTGTCGAGCGGAGTCTTACTGCCTGACTGATACTGCCTGACTGACAGACTGACTCACTGACTGACTGATACTGACTGACTGACTCACTGACTGACCGAGACTGACTGACTAACTGCCTGACTGACTGAGACTGGACTGACTGACTGACTGACTGACTGACTGACTAACTGACTGACTGAGACTGACTGACTGACTGCTTGACTCTCTAACTGGCTATTTCACTGACTGACTGAATGACTAAATGACTGACTGACACTGACTGACTGACTGCTTGACTACCTGACTGACTGCTTGACTGACTAACTGACTGGACAGGACTGACCGACTGACTGACTGACAGACTGACTGAATAAGGATGACTGACAGACTGACTGAATAAGGCTGACTGACTGACTGACTGACAGACTGACTGAATAAGGCTGACCGACTGACTGACTGCCTGACTGACTGACTGACTGAATGACTGACTGACTGACTGACCGAGACTGACTGACTGACTGACTGAGACTGGACTGGACTGACTGACTGACTGACTGACTGAGACTGACTGACTGCTTTAGTGACTAACTGACTGCACAGGACTGACCGACTGACTGACTGAATGACTGACTGACTGAGACTAAATGACTGACTGCTTGACTGACTGGCTGAAGGACTAACTGACTGACTGAGTGACTGACTGACTGGACTGACTGACTGAGACTGAATGACTGAGTGCTTGACTGATTGACTGTCAGACTGACTGACTGACTTCGCAAAAGGGAAAAATAAAAAAAAAAAGAATTATAAAATTAGAAAAAAATATTTGCATTTAAGATTTCCTTTCCGGCCGGGACTCGAACCCAGTACCACGCGCTAGGAACCCAACGGTCTAGCCATTAGGCTATCGGAGCTCTGTCGATGGAAGTCTTAAATATAATAAAAACAAAAAATGCACCTTGGTAATTATTGATTCAAACACTTTGAAATTTACAGGTCGAATAATTAAACTGACTCAGAATTTTTCTCCCTACATAAATAAACAATACTCGCAAAAGAGAAAAATTAAAAAAAAAAGAAGAAGAAATTTCAAATTAGAAACTAAAAGTATACATTGAAGATTTTCGTTCAGTCTGGGACTCGAACCCAGGGCCACTCGCTTGGAAGCCTAACAGTCTAGCCATTATTTTATGGGAGCTCTGTCGGTGGGAGTTTTAAATATAATAAAAACAAAAAATGCACCTTGGTAATTGTTTATTTAAACACTTTGAAATCTTCGTGTCGAAAAATTAAACTGACTCAGAATTTTCTTCCCTACATAAATAATCAATAATTGCAAAGGAAAGAAATTGAAAAAAAAAAGAATTTTCAAATTAGAAAAGAAATATATGCATTGAAGATATTCGCTACGGCTGGGACTCGAACCCAGGCCACTCGCTTGGAAGATCAGCGGTCTAGCCATTAGGCTATCGGAGTTCTGTCGAGCGGAGTCTTACTGCCTGACTGATACTGCCTGACTGACAGACTGACTCACTGACTGACTGATACTGACTGACTGACTCACTGACTGACCGAGACTGACTGACTAACTGCCTGACTGACTGAGACTGGACTGACTGAATGACTGACTGACTGACTGACTGACTGAGACTGACTGACTGACTGCTTGACTCTCTGACTAGCTATTTCACTGACTGACTGAATGACTAAATGACTGACTGACACTGACTGACTGCTTGACTACCTGACTGACTGCTTGACTGACTAACTGACTGGACAGGACTGACCGACTGACTGACTGACAGACTGACTGAATAAGGATGACTGACAGACTGACTGAATAAGGCTGACCGACTGACTGACTGCCTGACTGACTGACTGACTGACTGACCGAGACTGACTGACTGACTGACTGAGACTGGACTGGACTGACTGACTGACTGACTGACTGAGACTGACTGACTGCTTTAGTGACTAACTGACTGCACAGGACTGACCGACTGACTGACTGAATGACTGACTGACTGAGACTAAATGACTGACTGCTTGACTGACTGGCTGAAGGACTAAGTGACTGACTGAGTGACTGACTGACTGGACTGACTGACTGAGACTGAATGACTGAGTGCTTGACTGATTGACTGTCAGACTGACTGACTGACTTCGCAAAAGGGAAAAATAAAAAAAAAAGAATTATAAAATTAGAAAAAAATATTTGCATTTAAGATTTCCTTTCCGGCCGGGACTCGAACCCAGTACCACGCGCTAGGAACCGAACGGTCTAGCCATTAGGCTATCGGAGCTCTGTCGATGGAAGTCTTAAATATAATAAAAACAAAAAATGCACCTTGGTAATTATTGATTCAAACACTTTGAAATTTACAGGTCGAATAATTAAACTGACTCAGAATTTTTCTCCCTACATAAATAATCAATATTCGCAAAAGAGAAAAATTAAAAAAAAAAGAAGAAGAAATTTCAAATTAGAAACTAAAAGTATACATTGAAGATTTTTGTTCAGGCTGGGACTCGAACTCAGGGCCACTCGCTTGGAAGCCTAACACTCTAGCCATTAGTCTATGGGAGCTCTGTCGGTGGGAGTTTTAAATATAATAAAAACAAAAAATGCACCTTGGTAATTGTTTATTTAAACACTTTGAAATCTTCGTGTCGAAAAATTAAACTGACTCAGAATTTTCTTCCCTACATAAATAATCAATAATTGCAAAGGAAAGAAATTGAAAAAAAAAAGAATTTTCAAATTAGAAAAGAAATATATACATTGAAGATATTCGCTCCGGCTGGGACTCGAACCAAGGCCACTCGCTTGGAAGACCAGCGGTCTAGCCATTAGGCTATCGGAGTTCTGTCGAGCGGAGTCTTACTGCCTGACTGATACTGCCTGACTGACAGACTGACTCACTGACTGACTGATACTGACTGACTGACTCACTGACTGACCGAGACTGACTGACTAACTGCCTGACTGACTGAGACTGGACTGACTGACTGACTGACTGACTGACTGACTAACTGACTGACTGAGACTGACTGACTGACTGCTTGACTCTCTGACTGGCTATTTCACTGACTGACTGAATGACTAAATGACTGACTGACACTGACTGACTGCTTGACTACCTGACTGACTGCTTGACTGACTAACTGACTGGACAGGACTGACCGACTGACTGACTGACAGACTGACTGAATAAGGATGACTGACAGACTGACTGAATAAGGCTGACTGACTGACTGACTGACAGACTGACTGAATAAGGCTGACCGACTGACTGACTGCCTGACTGACTGACTGACTGAATGACTGACTGACTGACTGACCGAGACTGACTGACTGACTGACTGAGACTGGACTGGACTGACTGACTGACTGACTCACTGAGACTGACTGACTGCTTTAGTGACTAACTGACTGCACAGGACTGACCGACTGACTGACTGACTGACTGCCTGACTGACTGACTGACTGAATGACTGACTGACTGAGACTAAATGACTGACTGCTTGACTGACTGGCTGAAGGACTAACTGACTGACTGAGTGACTGACTGACTGGACTGACTGACTGAGACTGAATGACTGAGTGCTTGACTGATTGACTGTCAGACTGACTGACTGACTTCGCAAAAGGGAAAAATAAAAAAAAAAAGAATTATAAAAAAATATTTGCATTTAAGATTTCCTTTCCGGCCGGGACTCGAACCCAGTACCACGCGCTAGGAACCCAACGGTCTAGCCATTAGGCTATCGGAGCTCTGTCGATGGAAGTCTTAAATATAATAAAAACAAAAAATGCACCTTGGTAATTATTGATTCAAACACTTTGAAATTTACAGGTCGAATAATTAAACTGACTCAGAATTTTTCTCCCTACATAAATAATCAATATTCGCAAAAGAGAAAAATTAAAAAAAAAAGAAGAAGAAATTTCAAATCAGAAACTAAAAGTATACATTGAAGATTTTCGTTCAGGCTGGGACTCGAACCCAGGGCCACTCGCTTGGAAACCTAACACTCTAGCCATTAGTCTATGGGAGCTCTGTCGGTGGGAGTTTTAAATATAATAAAAACAAAAAATGCACCTTGGTAATTGTTTATTTAAACACTTTGAAATCTTCGTGTCGAAAAATTAAACTGACTCAGAATTTTCTTCCCTACATAAATAATCAATAATTGCAAAGGAAAGAAATTGAAAAAAAGAAGAATTTTCAAATTAGAAAAGAAATATATACATTGAAGATAGTCGCTCCGGCTGGGACTCGAACCCAGGCCACTCGCTTGGAAGACCAGCGGTCTAGCCATTAGGCTATCGGAGTTCTGTCGAGCGGAGTCTTACTGCCTGACTGATACTGCCTGACTGACAGACTGACTCACTGACTGACTGATACTGACTGACTGACTCACTGACTGACCGAGACTGAATGACTAACTGCCTGACTGACTGAGACTGGACTGACTGACTGACTGACTGACTGACTAACTGACTGACTGAGACTGACTGACTGACTGCTTGACTCTCTGACTGGCTATTTCACTGACTGACTGAATGACTAAATGACTGACTGACACTGACTGACTGACTGCTTGACTACCTGACTGACTGCTTGACTAACTAACTGACTGGACAGGACTGACCGACTGACTGACTGACAGACTGACTGAATAAGGATGACTGACAGACTGACTGAATAAGGCTGACTGACTGACAGACTGACTGAATAAAGCTGACCGACTGACTGACTGCCTGACTGACTGACTGACTGAATGACTGACTGACTGACTGACCGAGACTGACTGACTGACTGACTGAGACTGGACTGGACTGACTGACTGACTGAGACTGACTGACTGCTTTAGTGACTAACTGACTGCACAGGACTGAACGACTGACTGACTGACTGACTGCCTGACTGACTGACTGACTGAATGACTGACTGACTGAGACTAAATGACTGACTGCTTGACTGACTGGCTGAAGGACTAACTGACTGACTGAGTGACTGACTGACTGGACTGACTGACTGAGACTGAATGACTGAGTGCTTGACTGATTGACTGTCAGACTGACTGACTGACTTCGCAAAAGGGAAAAATAAAAAAAAAGAATTATAAAATTAGAAAAAAATATTTGCATTTAAGATTTCCTTTCCGGCTGGGATTTGAACCCAGGGCGACACTCATGGAAGCCCAACGCTCTCGCCAATATACTATCGGATTTCTGTTGGTCGGTGTCTTAATTATAATAAAAACAAAAAATGCACCTTAGTAATTATTGATCTAAAATCTTTGAAATCTAAAGGTCGAATGATTAAAATGACTCAGAATTTTCTTCCGTACATAAATAATCCATATTTGCAAAAGAAAGAAATTGAAAAAAAAAGAATCTTCAAATTAGAAGAGAAATATATACATGGAAGATTTTCGTTCCGGCCGGGACTCGAACCCAGTACCACGCGCTTGGAACCCAACGATCTAGCCATTAGGCTATCGGAGCTCTGTCGATGGAAGTCTTAAATATAATAAAAACAAAAATGCACCTTGGTAATTATTGATTCAAACACTTTGAAATTTACAGGTCGAATAATTAAACTGACTCAGAATTTTTCTCCCTACATAAATAATCAATATTCGCAAAAGAGAAAAATTAAAAAAAAAAGAAGAAGAAATTTCAAATTAGAAACTAAAAGTATACATTGAAGATTTTCGTTCAGGCTGGGACTCGAACCCAGGGCCACTCGCTTGGAAGCCTAACACTCTAGCCATTAGTCTATGGGAGCTCTGTCGGTGGGAGTTTTAAATATAATAAAAACAAAAAATGCACCTTGGTAATTGTTCATTTAAACACTTTGAAATCTTCGTGTCGAGAAATTAAAAGAACTCAGAATTTTCTTCCCTACATAAATAATCAATAATTGCAAAGGAAAGAAATTGAAAAAAAAATAATTTTCAAATTAGAAAAGAAATATATACATTGAAGATATTCGCTCCGGCTGGGACTCGAACCCAGGCCACTCGCTTGGAAGACCAGCGGTCTAGCCATTAGGCTATCGGAGTTCTGTCGAGCGGAGTCTTACTGCCTGACTGATACTGCCTGACTGACAGACTGACTCACTGACTGACTGATACTGACTGACTGACTCACTGACTGACCGAGACTGACTGACTAACTGCCTGACTGACTGAGACTGGACTGACTGACTGACTGACTGACTGACTGACTAACTGACTGACTGAGACTGACTGACTGACTGCTTGACTCTCTGACTGGCTATTTCACTGACTGACTGAATGACTAAATGACTGACTGACACTGACTGACTGACTGCTTGACTACCTGACTGACTGCTTGACTGACTAACTGACTGGACAGGACTGACCGACTGACTGACTGACAGACTGACTGAATAAGGATGACTGACAGACTGACTGAATAAGGCTGACTGACTGACTGACTGACAGACTGACTGAATAAGGCTGACCGACTGACTGACTGCCTGACTGACTGACTGACTGACTGACTGACTGACCGAGACTGACTGACTGACTGACTGAGACTGGACTGGACTGACTGACTGACTGACTGACTGAGACTGACTGACTGCTTTAGTGACTAACTGACTGCACAGGACTGACCGACTGACTGACTGACTGACTGACTGAATGACTGACTGACTGAGACTAAATGACTGACTGCTTGACTGACTGGCTGAAGGACTAACTGACTGACTGAGTGACTGACTGACTGACTGAGTGACTGACTGACTGGACTGACTGACTGAGACTGAATGACTGAGTGCTTGACTGATTGACTGTCAGACTGACTGACTGACTTCGCAAAAGGGAAAAATAAAAAAAAAAGAATTATAAAATTAGAAAAAAATATTTGCATTTAAGATTTCCTTTCCGGCCGGGACTCGAACCCAGTACCACGCGCTAGGAACCCAACGGTCTAGCCATTAGGCTATCGGAGCTCTGTCGATGGAAGTCTTAAATATAATAAAAACAAAAAATGCACCTTGGTAATTATTGATTCAAACACTTTGAAATTTACAGGTCGAATAATTAAACTGACTCAGAATTTTTCTCCCTACATAAATAATCAATATTCGCAAAAGAGAAAAATTAAAAAAAAAAGAAGAAGAAATTTCAAATTAGAAACTAAAAGTATACATTGAAGATTTTCGTTCAGACTGGGACTCGAACCCAGGGCCACTCGCTTGGAAGCCTAACACTCTAGCCATTAGTCTATGGGAGCTCTGTCGGTGGGAGTTTTAAATATAATAAAAACAAAAAATGCACCTTGGTAATTGTTTATTTAAACACTTTGAAATCTTCGTGTCGAAAAATTAAACTGACTCAGAATTTTCTTCCCTACATAAATAATCAATAATTGCAAAGGAAAGAAATTCAAAAAAAAAAGAATTTTCAAATTAGAAAAGAAATATATACATTGAAGATAGTCGCTCCGGCTGGGACTCGAACCCAGGCCACTCGCTTGGAAGACCAGCGGTCTAGCCATTAGGCTATCGGAGTTCTGTCGAGCGGAGTCTTACTGCCTGACTGATACTGCCTGACTGACAGACTGACTCACTGACTGACTGATACTGACTGACTGACTCACTGACTGACCGAGACTGAATGACTAACTGCCTGACTGACTGAGACTGGACTGACTGACTGACTGACTGACTGCTTGACTCTCTGACTGGCTATTTCACTGACTGACTGAATGACTAAATGACTGACTGACACTGACTGACTGACTGCTTGACTACCTGACTGACTGCTTGACTGACTAACTGACTGGACAGGACTGACCGACTGACTGACTGACAGACTGACTGAATAAGGATGACTGACAGACTGACTGAATAAGGCTGACTGACTGACTGACTGACAGACTGACTGAATAAGGCTGACCGACTGACTGACTGCCTGACTGACTGACTGACTGAATGACTGACTGACTGACTGACCGAGACTGACTGACTGACTGACTGAGACTGGACTGGACTGACTGACTGACTGACTGACTGAGACTGACTGACTGCTTTAGTGACTAACTGACTGCACAGGACTGACCGACTGACTGACTGACTGACTGCCTGACTGACTGACTGACTGAATGACTGACTGACTGAGACTAAATGACTGACTGCTTGACTGACTGGCTGAAGGACTAACTGACTGACTGAGTGACTGACTGACTGAGACTGAATGACTGAGTGCTTGACTGATTGACTGTCAGACTGACTGACTGACTTCGCAAAAGGGAAAAATAAAAAAAAAAGAATTATAAAATTAGAAAAAAATATTTGCATTTAAGATTTCCTTTCCGGCTGGGATTTGAACCCAGGGCGACACTCATGGAAGCCCAACGCTCTCGCCAATATACTATCGGATTTCTGTTGATCGGTGTCTTAATTATAATAAAAACAAAAAATGCACCTTAGTAATTATTGATCTAAAATCTTTGAAATCTAAAGGTCGAATGATTAAACTGACTCAGAATTTTCTTCCGTACATAAATAATCCATATTTGCAAAAGAAAGAAATTGAAAAAAAAAAAGAATCTTCAAATTAGAAGAGAAATATATACATGGAAGATTTTCGTTCCGGCCGGGACTCGAACCCAGTACCACGCGCTTGGAACCCAACGGTCTAGCCATTAGGCTATCGGAGCTCTGTCGATGGAAGTCTTAAATATAATAAAAACAAAAAATGCACCTTGGTAATTATTGATTCAAACACTTTGAAATTTACAGGTCGAATAATTAAACTGACTCAGAATTTTTCTCCCTACATAAATAATCAATAATTGCAAAGGAAAGAAATTGAAAAAAAAAGAATTTTCAAATTAGAAAAGAAATATATACATTGAAGATATTCGCTCCGGCTGGGACTCGAACCCAGGCCACTCGCTTGGAAGACCAGCGGTCTAGCCATTAGGCTATCGGAGTTCTGTCGAGCGGAGTCTTACTGCCTGACTGATACTGCCTGACTGACAGACTGACTCACTGACTGACTGATACTGACTGACTGATACTGACTGACTGACTCACTGACTGACCGAGACTGACTGACTAACTGCCTGACTGACTGAGACTGGACTGACTGACTGACTGACTGACTGCTTGACTCTCTGACTGGCTATTTCACTGACTGACTGAATGACTAAATGACTGACTGACACTGACTGACTGACTGCTTGACTACCTGACTGACTGCTTGACTGACTAACTGACTGGACAGGACTGACCGACTGACTGACTGACAGACTGACTGAATAAGGATGACTGACAGACTGACTGAATAAGGCTGACTGACTGACTGACTGACAGACTGACTGAATAAGGCTGACCGACTGACTGACTGCCTGACTGACTGACTGACTGAATGACTGACTGACTGACTCACCGAGACTGACTGACTGACTGACTGAGACTGGACTGGACTGACTGACTGACTGACTGACTGAGACTGACTGACTGCTTTACTGACTAAATGACTGCACAGGACTGACCGACTGACTGACTGACTGACTGCCTGACTGACTGACTGACTGAATGATTGACTGACTGAGACTAAATGACTGACTGCTTGACTGACTGGCTGAAGGACTAACTGACTGACTGAGTGACTGACTGACTGACTGAGTGACTGACTGGACTGACTGACTGAGACTGAATGACTGAGTGCTTGACTGATTGACTGTCAGACTGACTGACTGACTTCGCAAAAGGGAAAAATAAAAAAAAAAGAATTATAAAATTAGAAAAAAATATTTGCATTTAAGATTTCCTTTCCGGCCGGGACTCGAACCCAGTACCACGCGCTAGGAACCCAACGGTCTAGCCATTAGGCTATCGGAGCTCTGTCGACGGAAGTCTTAAATATAATAAAAACAAAAAATGCACCTTGGTAATTATTGATTCAAACACTTTGAAATTTACAGGTCGAATAATTAAACTGACTCAGAATTTTTCTCTCTACATAAATAATCAATATTCGCAAAAGAGAAAAATTAAAAAAAAAAGAAGAAGAAATTTCAAATTAGAAACTAAAAGTATACATTGAAGATTTTCGTTCAGGCTGGGACTCGAACCCAGGGCCACTCGCTTGGAAGCCTAACACTCTAGCCATTAGTCTATGGGAGCTCTGTCGGTGGGAGTTTTAAATATAATAAAAACAAAAAATGCACCTTGGTAATTGTTTATTTAAACACTTTGAAATCTTCGTGTCGAAAAATTAAACTGACTCAGAATTTTCTTCCCTACATAAATAATCAATAATTGCAAAGGAAAGAAATTGAAAAAAAAAAGAATTTTCAAATTAGAAAAGAAATATATACATTGAAGATATTCGCTCCGGCTGGGACTCGAACCCAGGCCACTCGCTTGGAAGACCAGCGGTCTAGCCATTAGGCTATCGGAGTTCTGTCGAGCGGAGTCTTACTGCCTGACTGATACTGCCTGACTGACAGACTGACTCACTGACTGACTGATACTGACTGACTGACTCACTGACTGACCGAGACTGAATGACTAACTGCCTGACTGACTGAGACTGGACTGACTGACTGACTGACTGACTGACTGACTGACTGCTTGACTCTCTGACTGGCTATTTCACTGACTGACTGAATGACTAAATGACTGACTGACACTGACTGACTGACTGCTTGACTACCTGACTGACTGCTTGACTGACTAACTGACTGGACAGGACTGACCGACTGACTGACTGACAGACTGACTGAATAAGGATGACTGACAGACTGACTGAATAAGGCTGACTGACTGACTGACTGACAGACTGACTGAATAAGGCTGACCGACTGACTGACTGCCTGACTGACTGACTGACTGAATGACTGACTGACTGACTGACCGAGACTGACTGACTGACTGACTGAGACTGGACTGGACTGACTGACTGACTGACTGACTGAGACTGACTGACTGCTTTAGTGACTAACTGACTGCACAGGACTGACCGACTGACTGACTGACTGACTGCCTGACTGACTGACTGACTGAATGACTGACTGACTGAGACTAAATGACTGACTGCTTGACTGACTGGCTGAAGGACTAACTGACTGACTGAGTGACTGACTGACTGGACTGACTGACTGAGACTGAATGACTGAGTGCTTGACTGATTGACTGTCAGACTGACTGACTGACTTCGCAAAAGGGAAAAATAAAAAAAAAAAGAATTATAAAATTAGAAAAAAATATTTGCATTTAAGATTTCCTTTCCGGCTGGGATTTGAACCCAGGGCGACACTCATGGAAGCCCAACGCTCTCGCCAATATACTATCGGATTTCTGTTGATCGGTGTCTTAATTATAATAAAAACAAAAAATGCACCTTAGTAATTATTGATCTAAAATCTTTGAAATCTAAAGGTCGAATGATTAAACTGACTCACAATTTTCTTCCGTACATAAAGAATCCATATTTGCAAAAGAAAGAAATTGAAAAAAAAAAGAATCTTCAAATTAGAAGAGAAATATATACATGGAAGATTTTCGTTCCGGCCGGGACTCGAACCCAGTACCACGCGCTTGGAACCCAACGGTCTAGCCATTAGGCTATCGGAGCTCTGTCGATGGAAGTCTTAAATATAATAAAAACAAAAAATGCACCTTGGTAATTATTGATTCAAACACTTTGAAATTTACTGGTCGAATAATTAAACTGACTCAGAATTTTTCTCCCTACATAAATAATCAATATTCGCAAAAGAGAAAAATTAAAAAAAAAAGAAGAAGAAATTTCAAATTAGAAACTAAAAGTATACATTGAAGATTTTCGTTCAGGCTGGGACTCGAACCCAGGACCACTCGCTTGGAAGCCTAACACTCTAGCCATTAGTCTATGGGAGCTCTGTCGGTGGGAGTTTTAAATATAATAAAAACAAAAAATGCACCTTGGTAATTGTTTATTTAAACACTTTGAAATCTTCGTGTCGAAAAATTAAACTGACTCAGAATTTTCTTCCCTACATAAATAATCAATAATTGCAAAGGAAAGAAATTGAAAAAAAAAAGAATTTTCAAATTAGAAAAGAAATATATACATTGAAGATATTCGCTCCGGCTGGGACTCGAACCCAGGCCACTCGCTTGGAAGACCAGCGGTCTAGCCATTAGGCTATCGGAGTTCTGTCGAGCGGAGTCTTACTGCCTGACTGATACTGCCTGACTGACAGACTGACTCACTGACTGACTGATACTGACTGACTGACTCACTGACTGACCGAGACTGACTGACTAACTGCCTGACTGACTGAGACTGGACTGACTGACTGACTGACTGACTGACAAACTGACTGACTGAGACTGACTGACTGACTGCTTGACTCTCTGACTGGCTATTTCACTGACTGACTGAATGACTAAATGACTGACTGACACTGACTGACTGACTGCTTGACTACCTGACTGACTGCTTGAATGACTAACTGACTGGACAGGACTGACCGACTGACTGACTGACAGACTGACTGAATAAGGATGACTGACAGACTGACTGAATAAGGCTGACTGACTGACTGACTGACAGACTGACTGAATAAGGCTGACCGACTGACTGACTGCCTGACTGACTGACTGACTGAATGACTGACTGACTGACTGACCGAGACTGACTGACTGACTGACTGAGACTGGACTGGACTGACTGACTGACTGACTGACTGAGACTGACTGACTGCTTTAGTGACTAACTGACTGCACAGGACTGACCGACTGACTGACTGACTGACTGCCTGACTGACTGACTGACTGACTGAATGACTGACTGACTGAGACTAAATGACTGACTGCTTGACTGACTGGCTGAAGGACTAACTGACTGACTGAGTGACTGACTGACTGGACTGACTGACTGAGACTGAATGACTGAGTGCTTGACTGATTGACTGTCAGACTGGCTGACTGACTTCGCAAAAGGGAAAAATAAAAAAAAGAATTATAAAATTAGAAAAAAATATTTGCATTTAAGATTTCCTTTCCGGCCGGGACTCGAACCCAGTACCACGCGCTAGGAACCCAACGGTCTAGCCATTAGGCTATCGGAGCTCTGTCGATGGAAGTCTTAAATATAATAAAAACAAAAAATGCACCTTGGTAATTATTGATTCAAACACTTTGAAATTTACAGGTCGAATAATTAAACTGACTCAGAATTTTTCTCCCTACATAAATAATCAATATTCGCAAAAGAGAAAAATTTAAAAAAAAAAGAAGAAGAAATTTCAAATTAGAAACTAATAGTATACATTGAAGATTTTCGTTCAGGCTGGGACTCGAACCCAGGGCCACTCGCTTGGAAGCCTAACACTCTAGCCATTAGTCTATGGGAGCTCTGTCGATGGGAGTTTTAAATATATTAAAAAAAAAATGCACCTTGGTAATTGTTTATTTAAACACTTTGAAATCTTCGTGTCGAAAAATTAAACTGACTCAGAATTTTCTTCCCTACATAAATAATCAATAATTGCAAAGGAAAGAAATTGAAAAAAAAAAGAATTTTCAAATTAGAAAAGAAATATATACATTGAAGATATTCGCTCCGGCTGGGACTCGAACCCAGGCCACTCGCTTGGAAGACCAGCGGTCTAGCCATTAGGCTATCGGAGTTCTGTCGAGCGGAGTCTTACTGCCTGACTGATACTGCCTGACTGACAGACTGACTCACTGACTGACTGATACTGACTGACTGACTCACTGACTGACCGAGACTGACTGACTAACTGCCTGACTGACTGAGACTGGACTGACTGACTGACTGACTGACTGACTGACTAACTGACTGACTGAGACTGACTGACTGACTGCTTGACTCTCTGACTGGCTATTTCACTGACTGACTGAATGACTAAATGACTGACTGACACTGACTGACTGACTGCTTGACTACCTGACTGACTGCTTGACTGACTAACTGACTGGACAGGACTGACCGACTGACTGACTGACAGACTGACTGAATAAGGATGACTGACAGACTGACTGAATAAGGCTGACTGACTGACTGACTGACAGACTGACTGAATAAGGCTGACCGACTGACTGACTGCCTGACTGACTGACTGACTGAATGACTGACTGACTGACTGACCGAGACTGACTGACTGACTGACTGAGACTGGACTGGACTGACTGACTGACTGACTGACTGAGACTGACTGACTGCTTTAGTGACTAACTGACTGCACAGGACTGACCGACTGACTGACTGACTGACTGCCTGACTGACTGAATGACTGACTGACTGAGACTAAATGACTGACTGCTTGACTGACTGGCTGAAGGACTAACTGACTGACTGAGTGACTGACTGACTGGACTGACTGACTGAGACTGAATGACTGAGTGCTTGACTGATTGACTGTCAGACTGACTGACTGACTTCGCAAAAGGGTAAAATAAAAAAAAAAAGAATTATAAAATTAGAAAAAAATATTTGCATTTAAGATTTCCTTTCCGGCCGGGACTCGAACCCAGTACCACGCGCTAGGAACCCAACGGTCTAGCCATTAGGCTATCGGAGCTCTGTCGATGGAAGTCTTAAATATAATAAAAACAAAAAATGCACCTTGGTAATTATTGTTCAAACACTTTGAAATTTACAGGTCGAATAATTAAACTGACTCAGAATTTTTCTCCCTACATAAATAATCAATATTCGCAAAAGAGAAAAATTAAAAAAAAAGAAGAAGAAATTTCAAATTAGAAACTAAAAGTATACATTGAAGATTTTCGTTCAGGCTGGGACTCGAACCCAGGGCCACTCGCTTGGAAGCCTAACACTCTAGCCATTAGTCTATGGGAGCTCTGTCGGTGGGAGTTTTAAATATAATAAAAACAAAAAATGCACCTGGGTAATTGTTTATTTAAACACTTTGAAATCTTCGTGTCGAAAAATTAAACTGACTCAGAATTTTCTTCCCTACATAAATAATCAATAATTGCAAAGGAAAGAAATTGAAAAAAAAAAGAATTTTCAAATTAGAAAAGAAATATATACATTGAAGATATTCGCTCCGGCTGGGACTCGAACCCAGGCCACTCGCTTGGAAGACCAGCGGTCTAGCCATTAGGCTATCGGAGTTCTGTCGAGCGGAGTCTTACTGCCTGACTGATACTGCCTGACTGACAGACTGACTCATGACTGACTGATACTGACTGACTGACTCACTGACTGACCGAGACTGACTGACTAACTGCCTGACTGACTGAGACTGGACTGACTGACTGACTGACTGACTGACTGACTAACTGACTGACTGAGACTGACTGACTGACTGCTTGACTCTCTGACTGGCTATTTCACTGACTGACTGAATGACTAAATGACTGACTGACACTGACTGACTGACTGCTTGACTACCTGACTGACTGCTTGACTGACTAACTGACTGGACAGGACTGACCGACTGACTGACTGACAGACTGACTGAATAAGGATGACTGACAGACTGACTGAATAAGGATGACTGACAGACTGACTGAATAAGGCTGACTGACTGACTGACTGACCGACTGACTGAATAAGGCTGACCGACTGACTGACTGCCTGACTGACTGACTGACTGAATGACTGACTGACTGACTGACCGAGACTGACTGACTGACTGACTGACTGAGACTGGACTGGACTGACTGACTGACTGACTGACTGAGACTGACTGACTGCTTTAGTGACTAACTGACTGCACAGGACTGACCGACTGACTGACTGACTGACTGCCTGACTGACTGACTGACTGCCTGACTGACTGACTGACTGCCTGACTGACTGACTGAGACTAAATGACTGACTGCTTGACTGATTGACTGTCAGACTGACTGACTGACTTCGCAAAAGGGAAAAATAAAAAAAAAAGAATTATAAAATTAGAAAAAAATATTTGCATTTAAGATTTCCTTTCCGGCCGGGACTCGAACCCAGTACCACGCGCTAGGAACCCAACGGTCTAGCCATTAGGCTATCGGAGCTCTGTCGATGGAAGTCTTAAATATAATAAAAACAAAAAATGCACCTTGGTAATTATTGCTTCAAACACTTTGAAATTTACAGGTCGAATAATTAAACTGACTCAGAATTTTTCTCCCTACATAAATAATCAATATTCGCAAAAGAGAAAAATTAAAAAAAAAAGAAGAAGAAATTTCAAATTAGAAACTAAAAGTATACATTGAAGATTTTCGTTCAGGCTGGGACTCGAACCCAGGGCCACTCGCTTGGAAGCCTAACACTCTAGCCATTAGTCTATGGGAGCTCTGTCGGTGGGAGTTTTAAATATAATAAAAAAAAATGCACCTTGGTAATTGTTTATTTAAACACTTTGAAATCTTCGTGTCGAAAAATTAAACTGACTCAGAATTTTCTTCCCTACATAAATAATCAATAATTGCAAAGTAAAGAAATTGAAAAAAAAAAGAATTTTCAAATTAGAAAAGAAATATATACATTGAAGATATTCGCTCCGGCTGGGTCTCGAACCCAGGCCACTCGCTTGGAAGACCAGCGGTCTAGCCATTAGGCTATCGGAGTTCTGTCGAGCGGAGTCTTACTGCCTGACTGATACTGCCTGACTGACAGACTGACTCACTGACTGACTGATACTGACTGACTGACCCACTGACTGACCGAGACTGACTGACTAACTGCCTGACTGACTGAGACTGGACTGACTGACTGACTGACTGACTGACTGACTAACTGACTGACTGAGACTGACTGACTGACTGCTTGACTCTCTGACTGGCTATTTCACTGACTGACTGAATCACTAAATGACTGACTGACACTGACTGACTGACTGCTTGACTACCTGACTGACTGCTTGACTGACTAACTGACTGGACAGGACTGACCGACTGACTGACTGACAGACTGACTGAATAAGGATGACTGACAGACTGACTGAATAAGGCTGACTGACTGACTGACTGACAGACTGACTGAATAAGGCTGACCGACTGACTGACTGCCTGACTGACTGACTGACTGAATGACTGACTGACTGACTGACCGAGACTGACTGACTGACTGACTGAGACTGGACTGGACTGACTGACTGACTGACTGACTGAGACTGACTGACTGCTTTAGTGACTAACTGACTGCACAGGACTGACCGTCTGACTGACTGACTGACTGCCTGACTGACTGACTGACTGAATGACTGACTGACTGAGACTAAATGACTGACTGCTTGACTGACTGGCTGAAGGACTAACTGACTGACTGAGTGACTGACTGACTGGACTGACTGACTGAGACTGAATGACTGAGTGCTTGACTGATTGACTGTCAGACTGACTGACTGACTTCGCAAAAGGGAAAAATAAAAAAAAAAAGGATTATAAAATTAGAAAAAAATATTTGCATTTAAGATTTCCTTTCCGGCTGGGATTTGAACCCAGGGCGACACTCATGGAAGCCCAACGCTCTCGCCAATATACTATCGGATCTCTGTTGATCGGTGTCTTAATTATAATAAAAACAAAAAATGCACCTTAGTAATTATTGATCTAAAATCTTTGAAATCTAAAGGTCGAATGATTAAACTGACTCAGAATTTTCTTCCGTACATAAATAATCCATATTTGCAAAAGAAAGAAATTGAAAAAAAAAAGAATCTTCAAATTAGAAGAGAAATATATACATTGAAGATTTTCGTTCCGGCCGGGACTCGAACCCAGTACCACGCGCTTGGAACCCAACGGTCTAGCCATTAGGCTATCGGAGCTCTGTCGATGGAAGTCTTAAATATAATAAAAACAAAAAATGCACCTTGGTAATTATTGATTCAAACACTTTGAAATTTACAGGTCGAATAATTAAACTGACTCAGAATTTTCTTCCCTACATAAATAATCAATAATTGCAAAGGAAAGAAATTGAAAAAAAAAAGAATTTTCAAATTAGAAAAGAAATATATACATTGAAGATATTCGCTCCGGCTGGGACTCGAACCCAGGCCACTCGCTTGGAAGACCAGCGGTCTAGCCATTAGGCTATCGGAGTTCTGTCGAGCGGAGTCTTACTGCCTGACTGATACTGCCTGACTGACAGACTGACTCACTGACTGACTGATACTGACTGACTGACTCACTGACTGACCGAGACTGACTGACTAACTGCCTGACTGACTGAGACTGGACTGACTGACTGACTGACGGACTAACTGACTGACTGAGACTGACTGACTGACTGCTTGACTCTCTGACTGGCTATTTCACTGACTGACTGAATGACTAAATGACTGACTGACACTGACTGACTGACTGCTTGACTACCTGACTGACTGCTTGACTGACTGGACAGGACTGACCGACTGACTGACTGACAGACTGACTGAATAAGGATGACTGACAGACTGACTGAATAAGGCTGACTGACTGACTGACTGACAGACTGACTGAATAAGGCTGACCGACTGACTGACTGCCTGACTGACTGACTGACTGAATGACTGACTGACTGACTGACCGAGACTGACTGACTGACTGACTGAGACTGGACTGGACTGACTGACTGACTGACTGACTGAGACTGACTGACTGCTTTAGTGACTAACTGACTGCACAGGACTGACCGACTGACTGACTGACTGACTGCCTGACTGACTGACTGACTGAATGACTGACTGACTGAGACTAAATGACTGACTGCTTGACTGACTGGCTGAAGGACTAACTGACTGACTGAGTGACTGACTGACTGGACTGACTGACTGAGACTGAATGACTGAGTGCTTGACTGATTGACTGTCAGACTGACTGACTGACTTCGCAAAAGGGAAAAATAAAAAAAAAAAGAATTATAAAATTAGAAAAAAATATTTGCATTTAAGATTTCCTTTCCGGCCGGGACTCGAACCCAGTACCACGCGCTTGGAACCCAACGGTCTAGCCATTAGGCTATCGGAGCTCTGTCGATGGAAGTCTTAAATATAATAAAAACAAAAAATGCACCTTGGTAATTATTGATTCAAACACTTTGAAATTTACAGGTCGAATAATTAAACTGACTCAGAATTTTTCTCCCTACATAAATAATCAATATTCGCAAAAGAGAAAAATTAAAAAAAAAAGAAGAAGAAATTTCAAATTAGAAACTAAAAGTATACATTGAAGATTTTCGTTCAGGCTGGGACTCGAACCCAGGGCCACTCGCTTGGAAGCCTAACACTCTAGCCATTAGTCTATGGGAGCTCTGTCGGTGGGCGTTTTAAATATAATAAAAACAAAAAATGCACCTTGGTAATTGTTTATTTAAACACTTTGAAATCTTCGTGTCGAAAAATTAAACTGACTCAGAATTTTCTTCCCTACATAAATAATCAATAATTGCAAAGGAAAGAAATTGAAAAAAAAAAGAATTTTCAAATTAGAAAAGAAATATATACATTGAAGATATTCGCTCCGGCTGGGACTCGAACCCAGGCCACTCGCTTGGAAGACCAGCGGTCTAGCCATTAGGCTATCGGCGTTCTGTCGAGCGGAGTCTTACTGCCTGACTGATACTGCCTGACTGACAGACTGACTCACTGACTGACTGATACTGACTGACTGACTCACTGACTGACCGAGACTGACTGACTAACTGCCTGACTGACTGAGACTGGACTGACTGACTGACTGACTGACTGACTAACTGACTGACTGAGACTGACTGACTGACTGCTTGACTCTATGACTGGCTATTTCACTGACTGACTGAATGACTAAATGACTGACTGACACTGACTGACTGACTGCTTGACTACCTGACTGACTGCTTGACTGACTAACTGACTGGACAGGACTGACCGACTGACTGACTGACAGACTGACTGAATAAGGATGACTGACAGACTGACTGAATAAGGCTGACTGACTGACTGACTGACAGACTGACTGAATAAGGCTGACCGACTGACTGACTGACAGACTGACTGACTGACTGAATGACTGACTGACTGACTGACCGAGACTGACTGACTGACTGAGACTGGACTGGACTGACTGACTGACTGACTGACTGAGACTGACTGACTGCTTTAGTGACTAACTGACTGCACAGGACTGACCGACTGACTGACTGACTGACTGTCTGACTGACTGACTGACTGAATGACTGACTGACTGAGACTAAATGACTGACTGCTTGACTGACTGGCTGAAGGACTAACTGACTGACTGAGTGACTGACTGACTGGACTGACTGACTGAGACTGAATGACTGAGTGCTTGACTGATTGACTGTCAGACTCACTGACTGACTTCGCAAAAGGGAAAAATAAAAAAAAAAGAATTATAAAATTAGAAAAAAATATTTGCATTTAAGATTTCCTTTCCGGCTGGGATTTGAACCCAGGGCGACACTCATGGAAGCCCAACGCTCTCGCCAATATACTATCGGATCTCTGTTGATCGGTGTCTTAATTATAATTAAAACAAAAAATGCACCTTAGTAATTATTGATCTAAAATCTTTGAAATCTAAAGGTCGAATGATTAAACTGACTCAGAATTTTCTTCCGTACATAAATAACCCATATTTGCAAAAGAAAGAAATTGAAAAAAAAAGAATCTTCAAATTAGAAGAGAAATATATACATGGAAGATTTTCGTTCCGGCCGGGACTCGAACCCAGTACCACGCGCTTGGAACCCAACGGTCTAGCCATTAGGCTATCGGAGCTCTGTCGATGGAAGTCTTAAATATAATAAAAACAAAAAATGCACCTTATTAATTATTGATTCAAACACTTTGAAATTTACAGGTCGAATAATTAAACTGACTCAGAATTTTTCTCCCTACATAAATAATCAATATTCGCAAAAGAGAAAAATTAAAAAAAAAAAAGAAGAAGAAATTTCAAATTAGAAACTAAAAGTATACTTAGAAGATTTTCGTTCAGGCTGGGACTCGAACCCAGGGCCACTTGCTTGGAAGCCTAACACTCTAGCCATTAGTCTATGGGAGCTCTGTCGGTGGGAGTTTTAAATATAATAAAAACAAAAAATGCACCTTGGTAATTGTTTATTTAAACACTTTGAAATCTTCGTGTCGAAAAATTAAACTGACTCAGAATTTTCTTCCCTACATAAATAATCAATAATTGCAAAGGAAAGAAATTGAAAAAAAAAAAAGAATTTTCAAATTAGAAAAGAAATATATACATTGAAGATATTCGCTCCGGCTGGGACTCGAACCCAGGCCACTCGCTTGGAAGACCAGCGGTCTAGCCATTAGGCTATCGGAGTTCTGTCGAGCGGAGTCTTACTGCCTGACTGATACTGCCTGACTGACAGACTGACTCACTGACTGACTGATACTGACTGACTGACTCACTGACTGACCGAGACTGACTGACTAACTGCCTGACTGACTGAGACTGGACTGACTGACTGACTGACGGACTAACTGACTGACTGAGACTGACTGACTGACTGCTTGACTCTCTGACTGGCTATTTCACTGACTGACTGAATGACTAAATGACTGACTGACACTGACTGACTGACTGCTTGACTACCTGACTGACTGCTTGACTGACTAACTGACTGGACAGGACTGACCGACTGACTGACTGACAGACTGACTGAATAAGGATGACTGACAGACTGACTGAATAAGGCTGACTGACTGACTGACTGACTGACTGAATAAGGCTGACCGACTGACTGACTGCCTGACTGACTGACTGACTGAATGACTGATTGACTGACTGACCGAGACTGACTGACTGACTGACTGAGACTGGACTGGACTGACTGACTGACTGACTGACTGAGACTGACTGACTGCTTTAGTGACTAACTGACTGCACAGGACTGACCGACTGACTGACTGACTGACTGCCTGACTGACTGACTGACTGAATGACTGACTGACTGAGACTAAATGACTGACTGCTTGACTGACTGGCTGAAGGACTAACTGACTGACTGAGTGACTGACTGACTGGACTGACTGACTGAGACTGAATGACTGAGTGCTTGACTGATTGACTGTCAGACTGACTGACTGACTTCGCAAAAGGGAAAAATAAAAAAAAAAAGAATTATAAAATTAGAAAAAAATATTTGCATTTAAGATTTCCTTTCCGGCCGGGACTCGAACCCAGTACCACGCGCTAGGAACCCAACGGTCTAGCCATTAGGCTATCGGAGCTCTGTCGATGGAAGTCTTAAATATAATAAAAACAAAAAATGCACCTTGGTAATTATTGATTCAAACACTTTGAAATTTACAGGACGAATAATTAAACTGACTCAGAATTTTTCTCCCTACATGAATAATCAATATTCGCAAAAGAGAAAAATTAAAAAAAAAGAAGAAGAAATTTCAAATTAGAAACTAAAAGTATACATTGAAGATTTTCGTTCAGGCTGGGACTCGAACCCAGGGCCACTTGCTTGGAAGCCTAACACTCTAGCCATTAGTCTATGGGAGCTCTGTCGGTGGGAGTTTTAAATATAATAAAAACAAAAAATGCACCTTGGTAATTGTTTATTTAAACACTTTGAAATCTTTGTGTCGAAAAATTAAACTGACTCAGAATTTTCTTCATTACATAAATAATCAATAATTGCAAAGGAAAGAAATTGAAAAAAAAAGAATTTTCAAATTAGAAAAGAAATATATACATTGAAGATATTCGCTCCGGCTGGGACTCGAACCCAGGCCACTCGCTTGGAAGACCAGCGGTCTAGCCATTAGGCTATCGGAGTTCTGTCGAGCGGAGTCTTACTGCCTGACTGATACTGCCTGACTGACAGACTGACTCACTGACTGACTGATACTGACTGACTGACTCACTGACTGACCGAGACTGACTGACTAACTGCCTGACTGACTGAGACTGGACTGACTGACTGACTGACTGACTGACGGACTAACTGACTGACTGAGACTGACTGACTGACTGCTTGACTCTCTGACTGGCTATTTCACTGACTGACTGAATGACTAAATGACTGACTGACACTGACTGACTGACTGCTTGACTACCTGACTGACTGCTTGACTGACTAACTGACTGGACAGGACTGACCGACTGACTGACTGACAGACTGACTGAATAAGGATGACTGACAGACTGACTGAATAAGGCTGACTGACTGACTGACTGACAGACTGACTGAATAAGGCTGACCGACTGACTGACTGCCTGACTGACTGACTGACTGAATGACTGACTGACTGACTGACCGAGACTGACTGACTGACTGACCGAGACTGACTGACTGACTGACTGAGACTGGACTGGACTGACTGACTGACTGACTGACTGAGACTGACTGACTGCTTTAGTGACTAACTGACTGCACAGGACTGACCGACTGACTGACTGACTGACTGCCTGACTGACTGACTGACTGAATGACTGACTGACTGAGACTAAATGACTGACTGCTTGACTGACTGGCTGAAGGACTAACTGACTGACTGAGTGACTGACTGACTGGACTGACTGACTGAGACTGAATGACTGAGTGCTTGACTGATTGACTGTCAGACTGACTGACTGACTTCGCAAAAGGGAAAAATAAAAAAAAAAGAATTATAAAATTAGAAAAAAATATTTGCATTTAAGATTTCCTTTCCGGCTGGGATTTGAACCCAGGGCGACACTCATGGAAGCCCAACGCTCTCGCCAATATACTATCGGATCTCTGTTGATCGGTGTCTTAATTATAATTAAAACAAAAAATGCACCTTAGTAATTATTGATCTAAAATCTTTGAAATCTAAAGGTCGAATGATTAAACTGACTCAGAATTTTCTTCCGTACATAAATAATCCATATTTGCAAAAGAAAGAAATTGAAAAAAAAGAATCTTCAAATTAGAAGAGAAATATATACATGGAAGATTTTCGTTCCGGCCGGGACTCGAACCCAGTACCACGCGCTTGGAACCCAACGGTCTAGCCATTAGGCTATCGGAGCTCTGTCGATGGAAGTCTTAAATATAATAAAAACAAAAAATGCACCTTGGTAATTATTGATTCAAACACTTTGAAATTTACAGGTCGAATGATTAAACTGACTCAGAATTTTTCTCCCTACATAAATAATCAATATTCGCAAAAGAGAAAAATTAAAAAAAAAAAGAAGAAGAAATTTCAAATTAGAAACTAAAAGTATACATTGAAGATTTTCGTTCAGGCTGGGACTCGAACCCAGGGCCACTCGCTTGGAAGCCTAACACTCTAGCCATTAGTCTATGGGAGCTCTGTCGGTGGGAGTTTTAAATATAATAAAAACAAAAAATGCACCTTGGTAATTGTTTATTTAAACACTTTGAAATCTTCGTGTCGAAAAATTAAACTGACTCAGAATTTTCTTCCCTACATAAATAATCAATAATTGCAAAGGAAAGAAATTGAAAAAAAAAGAATTTTCAAATTAGAAAAGAAATATATACATTGAAGATATTCGCTCCGGCTGGGACTCGAACCCAGGCCACTCGCTTGGAAGACCAGCGGTCTAGCCATTAGGCTATCGGAGTTCTGTCGAGCGGAGTATTACTGCCTGACTGATACTGCCTGACTGACAGACTGACTCCCTGACTGACTGATACTGACTGACTGACTCACTGACTGACCGAGACTGACTGACTAACTGCCTGACTGACTGAGACTGGACTGACTGACTGACTGACTGACTGACTGACTAACTGACTGACTGAGACTGACTGACTGACTTCTTGACTCTCTGACTGGCTATTTCACTGACTGACTGAATGACTAAATGACTGACTGACACTGACTGACTGACTGCTTGACTACCTGACTGACTGCTTGACTGACTAACTGACTGGACAGGACAGACCGACTGACTGACTGACAGACTGACTGAATAAGGATGACTGACAGACTGACTGAATAAGGCTGACTGACTGACTGACTGACAGACTGACTGAATAAGGCTGACCGACTGACTGACTGCCTGACTGACTGACTGACTGAATGACTGACTGACTGACTGACCGAGACTGACTGACTGACTGACTGAGACTGGACTGGACTGACTGACTGACTGACTGACTGAGACTGACTGACTGCTTTAGTGACTAACTGACTGCACAGGACTGACCGACTGACTGACTGACTGACTGACTGACTGACTGACTGACTGAATGACTGACTGACTGAGACAAAATGACTGACTGCTTGACTGACTGGCTGAAGGACTAACTGACTGACTGAGTGACTGACTGACTGGACTGACTGACTGAGACTGAATGACTGAGTGCTTGACTGATTGACTGTCAGACTGACTGACTGACTTCGCAAAAGGGAAAAATAAAAAAAAAGAATTATAAAATTAGAAAAAAATATTTGCATTTAAGATTTCCTTTCCGGCCGGGACTCGAACCCAGTACCACGTGCTAGGAACCCAACGGTCTAGCCATTAGGCTATCGGAACTCTGTCGATGGAAGTCTTAAATATAATAAAAACAAAAAAATGCACCTTGGTAATTATTGATTCAAACACTTTGAAATTTACAGGTCGAATAATTAAACTAACTCAGAATTTTTCTCCCTACATAAATAATCAATATTCGCAAAAGAGAAAAATTAAAAAAAAAAGAAGAAGAAATTTCAAATTAGAAACTAAAAGTATACATTGAAGATTTTCGTTCAGGCTGGGACTCGAACCCAGGGCCACTCGCTTGGAAGCCTAACACTCTAGCCATTTGTCTATGGGAGCTCTGTCGGTGGGAGTTTTAAATATAATAAAAACAAAAAATGCACCTTGGTAATTGTTTATTTAAACACTTTGAAATCTTCGTGTCGAAAAATTAAACTGACTCAGAATTTTCTTCCCTACATAAATAATCAATAATTGCAAAGGAAAGAAATTGAAAAAAAAAGAATTTTCAAATTAGAAAAGTAATATATACATTGAAGATAATCGCTCCGGCTGTTACTCGAACCCAGGCCACTCGCTTGGAAGACCAGCGGTCTAGCCATTAGGCTATCGGAGTTCTGTCGAGCGGAGTCTTACTGCCTGACTGATACTGCCTGACTGACAGACTGACTCACTGACTGACTGATACTGACTGACTGACTCACTGACTGACCGAGACTGACTGACTAACTGCCTGACTGACTGAGACTGGACTGACTGACTGACTGACTGACTGACTGACTAACTGACTGACTGAGACTGACTGACTGACTGCTTGACTCTCTGACTGGCTATTTCACTGACTGACTGAATGACTAAATGACTGACTGACACTGACTGACTGACTGCTTGACTACCTGACTGACTGCTTGACTGACTAACTGACTGGACAGGACTGACCGACTGACTGACTGACAGACTGACTGAATAAGGCTGACTGACTGACTGACTGACTGACAGACTGACTGAATAAGGCTGACCGACTGACTGACTGCCTGACTGACTGACTGACTGAATGACTGACTGACTGACTGACCGAGACTGACTGACTGACTGACTGAGACTGGACTGGACTGACTGACTGACTGAGACTGACTGACTGCTTTAGTGACTAACTGACTGCACAGGACTGACCGACTGACTGACTGACTGACTGCCTGACTGACAGACTGACTGAATGACTGACTGACTGAGACTAAATGACTGACTGCTTGATTGACTGGCTGAAGGACTAACTGACTGACTGAGTGACTGACTGACTGGGCTGACTGACTGAGACTGAATGACTGAGTGCTTGACTGATTGACTGTCAGACTGACTGACTGACTTCGCAAAAGGGAAAAATAAAAAAAAAGAATTATAAAATTAGAAAAAAATATTTGCATTTAAGATTTCCTTTCCGGCTGGGATTTGAACCCAGGGCGACACTCATGGAAGCTCAACGCTCTCGCCAATATACTATCGGATCTCTGTTGATCGGTGTCTTAATTATAATTAAAACAAAAAATGCACCTTAGTAATTATTGATCTAAAATCTTTGAAATCTAAAGGTCGAATGATTAAACTGACTCAGAATTTTCTTCCGTACATAAATAATCCATATTTGCAAAAGAAAGAAATTGAAAAAAAAAAGAATCTTCAAATTAGAAGAGAAATATATACATGGAAGATTTTCGTTCCGACCGGGACTCGAACCCAGTACCACGCGCTTGGAACCCAACGGTCTAGCCATTAGGCTATCGGAGCTCTGTCGATGGAAGTCTTAAATATAATAAAAACAAAAAATGCACCTTGGTAATTATTGATTCAAACACTTTGAAATTTACAGGTCGAATAATTAAACTGACTCAGAATTTTTCTCCCTACATAAATAATCAATATTCGCAAAAGAGAAAAATTAAAAAAAAAAGAAGAAGAAATTTCAAATTAGAAACTAAAAGTATACATTGAAGATTTTCGTTCAGGCTGGGACTCGAACCCAGGGCCACTCGCTTGGAAGCCTAACACTCTAGCCATTAGTCTATGGGAGCTCTGTCGGTGGGAGTTTTAAATATAATAAAAACAAAAAATGCACCTTGGTAATTGTTTATTTAAACACTTTGAAATCTTCGTGTCGAAAAATTAAACTGACTCAGAATTTTCTTCCCTACATAAATAATCAATAATTGCAAAGGAAAGAAATTGAAAAAAAAAAGAATTTTCAAATTAGAAAAGAAATATATACATTGAAGATATTCGCTCCGGCTGGGACTCGAACCCAGGCCACTCGCTTGGAAGACCAGCGGTCTAGCCATTAGGCTATCGGAGTTCTGTCGAGCGGAGTCTTACTGCCTGACTGATACTGCCTGACTGACAGACTGACTCACTGACTGACTGATACTGACTGACTGACTCACTGACTGACCGAGACTGACTGACTAACTGCCTGACTGACTGAGACTGGACTGACTGACTGACTGACTGACTGACGGACTAACTGACTGACTGAGACTGACTGACTGACTGCTTGACTCTCTGACTGGCTATTTCACTGACTGACTGAATGACTAAATGACTGACTGACACTGACTGACTGACTGCTTGACTGACTAACTGACTGGACAGGACTGACCGACTGACTGACTGACAGACTGACTGAATAAGGATGACTGACAGACTGACTGAATAAGGCTGACTGACTGACTGACTGACAGACTGACTGAATAAGGCTGACCGACTGACTGACTGCCTGACTGACTGACTGACTGAATGACTGACTGACTGACTGACCGAGACTGACTGACTGACTGACTGAGACTGGACTGGACTGACTGACTGACTGACTGAGACTGACTGACTGCTTTAGTGACTAACTGACTGCCCAGGACTGACCGACTGACTGACTGACTGACTGCCTGACTGACTGACTGACTGAATAACTGACTGACTGAGACAAAATGACCGACTGCTTGACTGACTGGCTGAAGGACTAACTGACTGACTGAGTGACTGACTGACTGGACTGACTGACTGAGACTGAATGACTGAGTGCTTGACTGATTGACTGTCAGACTGACTGACTGACTTCGCAAAAGGGAAAAATAAAAAAAAAAGAATTATAAAATTAGAAAAAATATTTGCATTTAAGATTTCCTTTCCGGCCGGGACTCGAACCCAGTACCACGCGCTAGGAACCCAACGGTCTAGCCATTAGGCTATCGGAGCTCTGTCGATGGAAGTCTTAAATATAATAAAAACAAAAAATGCACCTTGGTAATTATTGATTCAAACTCTTTGAAATTTACAGGTCGAATAATTAAACTGACTCAGAATTTTTCTCCCTACATAAATAATCAATATTCGCAAAAGAGAAAAATTTAAAAAAAAGGAGAAGAAATTTCAAATTAGAAACTAAAAGAATACATTGAAGATTTTCGTTCAGGCTGGGACTCGAACCCAGGGCCACTCGCGTGGAAGCCTAACACTCTAGCCATTAGTCTATGGGAGCTCTGTCGGTGGGAGTTTTAAATATAATAAAAACAAAAAATGCACCTTGGTAATTGTTTATTTAAACACTTTGAAATCTTCGTGTCGAAAAATTAAACTGACTCAGAATTTTCTTCCCTACATAAATAATCAATAATTGCAAAGGAAAGAAATTGAAAAAAAAAGAATTTTCAAATTAGAAAAGAAATATATACATTGAAGATATTCGCTCAGGCTGGGACTCGAACCCAGGCCACTCGCTTGGAAGACCAGCGGTCTAGCCATTAGGCTATCGGAGTTCTGTCGAGCGGAGTCTTACTGCCTGACTGATACTGCCTGACTGACAGACTGACTGATACTGACTGACTGACTCACTGACTGACCGAGACTGACTGACTAACTGCCTGACTGACTGAGACTGGACTGACTGACTGACTGACTGACTGACTGACTAACTGACTGACTGAGACTGACTGACTGACTGCTTGACTCTCTGACTGGCTATTTCACTGACTGACTGAATGACTAAATGACTGACTGACACTGACTGACTGACTGCTTGACTACCTGACTGACTGCTTGACTGACTAACTGACTGGACAGGACTGACCGACTGACTGACTGACAGACTGACTGAATAAGGATGACTGACAGACTGACTGAATAAGGCTGACTGACTGACTGACTGACAGACTGACTGAATAAGGCTGACCGACTGACTGACTGCCTGACTGACTGAATGACTGAATGACTGACTGACTGACTGACCGAGACTGACTGACTGACTGACTGAGACTGGACTGGACTGACTGACTGACTGACTGACTGAGACTGACTGACTGCTTTAGTGACTAACTGACTGCACAGGACTGACCGACTGACTGACTGACTGACTGACTGCCTGACTGACTGACTGACTGAATGACTGACTGACTGAGACTAAATGACTGACTGCTTGACTGACAGGCTGAAGGACTAACTGACTGACTGAGTGACTGACTGACTGGACTGACTGACTGAGACTGAATGACTGAGTGCTTGACTGATTGACTGTCAGACTGACTGACTGACTTCGCAAAAGGGAAAAATAAAAAAAAAAGAATTATAAAATTAGAAAAAAATATTTGCATTTAAGATTTCCTTTCCGGCCGGGACTCGAACCCAGTACCACGCGCTATGAACCCAACGGTCTAGCCATTAGGCTATCGGAGCTCTGTCGATGGAAGTCTTAAATATAATAAAAACAAAAAATGCACCTTGGTAATTATTGATTCAAACACTTTGAAATTTACAGGTCGAATAATTAAACTGACTCAGAATTTTTCTCCCTACATAAATAATCAATATTCGCAAAAGAGAAAAATTAAAAAAAAAAGAAGAAGAAATTTCAAATTAGAAACTAAAAGTATACATTGAAGATTTTCGTTCAGGCTGGGACTCGAACCCAGGGCCACTCGCTTGGAAGCCTAACACTCTAGCCATTAGTCTATGGGAGCTCTGTCGGTGGGAGTTTTAAATATAATAAAAACAAAAAATGCACCTTGGTAATTGTTTATTTAAACACTTTGAAATCTTCGTGTCGAAAAATTAAACTGACTCAGAATTTTCTTCCCTACATAAATAATCAATAATTGCAAAGGAAAGAAATTGAAAAAAAATAAGAATTTTCAAATTAGAAAAGAAATATATACATTGAAGATATTCGCTCCGGCTGGGACTCGAACCCAGGCCACTCGCTTGGAAGACCAGCGGTCTAGCCATTAGGCTATCGGAGTTCTGTCGAGCGGAGTCTTACTGCCTGACTGATACTGCCTGACTGACAGACTGACTCACTGACTGACTGATACTGACTGACTGACTCACTGACTGACCGAGACTGACTGACTAACTGCCTGACTGACTGAGACTGGACTGACTGACTGACTGACAGACTGACTGACTAACTGACTGACTGAGACTGACTGACTGACTGCTTGACTCTCTGACTGGCTATTTCACTGACTGACTGAGACTGGACTGACTGACTGACTGACAGACTGACTGACTAACTGACTGACTGAGACTGACTGACTGACTGCTTGACTCTCTGACTGGCTATTTCACTGACTGACTGAATGACTAAATGACTGACTGACACTGATTGACTGACTGCTTGACTACCTGACTGACTGCTTGACTGACTAACTGACTGGACAGGACTGACCGACTGACTGACTGACAGACTGACTGAATAAGGCTGACTGACTGACTGACTGACAGACTGACTGAATAAGGCTGACCGACTGACTGAATAAGGCTGACCGACTGACTGACTGCCTGACTGACTGACTGACTGAATGACTGACTGACTGACTGACTGACTGAGACTGGACTGGACTGACTGACTGACTGACTGACTGAGACTGACTGACTGCTTTAGTGACTAACTGACTGCACAGGACTGACCGACTGACTGACTGACTGACTGCCTGACTGACTGACTGACTGAATGACTGACTGACTGAGACTAAATGACTGACTGCTTGACTGACTGGCTGAAGGACTAACTGACTGACTGAGTGACTGACTGACTGGACTGACTGACTGAGACTGAATGACTGAGTGCTTGACTGATTGACTGTCAGACTGACTGACTGACTTCGCAAAAGGGAAAAATAAAAAAAAAAGAATTATAAAATTAGAAAAAAATATTTGCATTTAACCCATTCTTTGCCCCGGCCGATACAGGATCGGCCGCGCAGTTTGTGTTAATACTGCCCCGGCCGATTCAGGCTCGTCGCAAGAAAATGGTTCCTAACTGCCTTCGACGAACCTGTGTCGTCACGGCGTTTCTAGCAGTTTTTGCCTCGGCCGAATAAGTGTCGGCGATCCTTCCAGGGGCAGAACCCTGTTATTGCGCTTCTCTGTTGGGTTCTGGTGCTTTTCGAGGAGCGGTAATCAAGCTCTTTTCCTTAGACAAAAGGGATGTAACTTATGGTATTTCGCGAAACTTGTTGTAATTTATTTTATTTTACTAAGATATTAACCTTTCAAGTACTCCTAGATGGGACACGTATAATGCTTCAAATAATCAGGCATTATATTTTTATCTTTTCGCGGAAACTTTGTTTCTTAGCATTCTGGCATTTGAACTCCTGATGAACAAGTGTGAAAATATTTCCTTACACATTTAACAATATTTCTATGCCTGAATAAAGCAAAAAAACATAATTTTTTTTCTTGTTATGAAAAATCCACCTTCTTACACAAGCAACCTTCACTAAATTGTTCAAAATCCTCAAATTTTATAATTTATTTTACACAACATTTTTTAAAAATTATCTTACACATCTTAATTTTGTACGAGTATGTTTTCTTTTTACAATTATAATATGTTTGCTACGCTTTTTATTTATTTGTATACAATTATTATTTTTTATTATTTATTTATTTTTAAATCGTGACATTTTCAAACTTAAATTTTAACTTTTTATATTCACGGCATCCTTTGATGGGTTTTTAGTGATACAGTTTTGAAAATTTTTAATTTCGCAAACAAAAATTATGACGACCGCATTGATTATACGTAATAGTTGACCCTGTAAAACATAAAATATATACTACAGTACAAATGAAATTATAATATCTTGAGTTCTTTTCGCTTTACTCATACGAAACGAAACATTCCTTTTCTCCCTTTCTTTTTCAGATTTTATTTATTGTTTTAAAATAGCTCCAATGTTTTAACTGCACCTTCTTTTATGAGATTTTAAAAGTAAAAATAAAATATTTGGTTTCTTTTCAATAATCAAGTTGCCTTAATTAGTAAATAATCCTATGAAACTAACTAAAATTTATCCAAATATGTTTTAAAATAAGAAAAACAATCCGACTCGATTTCAAGCAAGATTTCTTTTTTTTTTTTTTCCTTCTGAAGACATGTTCTCAAATACAAGCAGTAAAGCTTGCTTTGAAGTTCCTTTCTGATTCAAACTGTTTTGTTGTAAGAAAATAATGTGGAAGGGTTGACCGCAAGACACCAAGGGGGACATCTCCTTAGGGAGTCTGCCCAGGCAGTCTCTGTTATTCCTCTCTCAGCTGGGGGCTTTTAGTTGCATGCACAAAAGTATCCTTTAGGGAAATAGGGGATTAGCCGCAACTTTTGATCTTTTGTAATCATTTATCTTTAAAATACTTCCCACGCTTGAGCAACTGATATCTGGTCACTCAGAAGGGATTTAAAAGTCATCGCAATTACGATAAAAGAACCGAAAAGCAAAGAGATGTCTCTGTGTTTATTGGTCGTTTTGAAGGGTCACAATGTATCAAAAGGCACCGAAGAATACTTTTTATCCGCTTGGAAAATCATTCCCACTGCTAAAGCGTTTTTGTCCATTCAAATGCTCCCCTTGCTCACAGGTTGGATCGATCAGTCAATTGTTTGAAGAATGTTTTGTTGAGCCCTTTTGAAAGGTAGATCATCTTACATTTGAAGTTTTGATTTCTTAAGTGTATAAAAAGAAAATAATGATATACTGAGATAAAAGCAAGAAGAAAAATTATTCAATAAAATAATTAGTGTTATAAATATAATTGCTTTTCGTCCTATCCTCTATTGTTCATTATTTTCCCGTTATGTAAATTTAATGAATATTTCAGCACATATTAGCAACCTTGTATTTTATTGCACTATTTAATTCAGTGCCAAAAAACTAATAAAGCGAAGCGATTTTCGAATGCAAGCTGAACAGCAAAAACAACATTAAAATCCCGAGAGCAAAATGGGGAGAAAAGCGCTATTACAACGTAGCAAAAAGCTACTTCGTTCGTTATCTGCGGCATGCGCGTTAAGGGTTTTCGGGCTGGTCATGGAATGGGTTAAGATTTCCTTTCCGGCCGGGACTCGAACCCAGTACCACGCGCTAGGAACCCAACGGTCTAGCCATTAGGCTATCGGGGCTCTGTCGATGGAAGTCTTAAATATAATAAAAACAAAAAATGCACCTTGGTAATTATTGATTCAAACACTTTGAAATTTACAGGTCGAATAATTAAACTGACTCAGAATTTTTCTCCCTACATAAATAATCAATATTCGCAAAAGAGAAAAATTAAAAAAAAAAGAAGAAGAAATTTCAAATTAGAAACTAAAAGTATACATTGAAGATTTTCGTTCAGGCTGGGACTCGAACCCAGGGCCACTCGCTTGGAAGCCTAACACTCTAGCCATTAGTCTATGGGAGCTCTGTCGGTGGGAGTTTTAAATATAATAAAAACAAAAAATGCACCTTGGTAATTGTTTATTTAAACACTTTGAAATCTTCGTGTCGAAAAATTAAACTGACTCAGAATTTTCTTCCCTACATAAATAATCAATAATTGCAAAGGAAAGAAATAGAAAAAAAAAGAATTTTCAAATTAGAAAAGAAATATATACATTGAAGATATTCGCTCCGGCTGGGACTCGAACCCAGGCCACTCGCTTGGAAGACCAGCGGTCTAGCCATTAGGCTATCGGAGTTCTGTCGAGCGGAGTCTTACTGCCTGACTGATACTGCCTGACTGACAGACTGACTCACTGACTGACTGATACTGACTGACTGACTCACTGACTGACCGAGACTGACTGACTAACTGCCTGACTGACTGAGACTGGACTGACTGACTGACTGACTGACTGACTGACTAACTGACTGACTGAGACTGACTGACTGACTGCTTGACTCTCTGACTGGCTATTTCACTGACTGACTGAATGACTAAATGACTGACTGACACTGACTGACTGACTGCTTGACTACCTGACTGACTGCTTGACTGACTAACTGACTGGACAGGACTGAATGACTGACTGACTGACAGACTGACTGAATAAGGCTGACTGACTGACTGACTGACAGACTGACTGAATAAGGCTGACCGACTGACTGACTGCCTGACTGACTGACTGACTGAATGACTGACTGACTGACTGACCGAGACTGACTGACTGACTGACTGAGACTGGACTGGACTGACTGACTGACTGACTGACTGAGACTGACTGACTGCTTTAGTGACTGACTGACTGCCTGACTGACTGACTGACTGAATGACTGACTGACTGAGACTAAATGACTGACTGCTTGACTGACTGGCTGAAGGACTAACTGACTGACTGAGTGACTGACTGACTGGACTGACTGACTGAGACTGAATGACTGAGTGCTTGACTGATTGACTGTCAGACTGACTGACTGACTTCGCAAAAGGGAAAAATAAAAAAAAAAGAATTATAAAATTAGAAAAAAATATTTGCATTTAAGATTTCCTTTCCGGCCGGGACTCGAACCCAGTTCCACGCGCTATGAACCCAACGGTCTAGCCATTAGGCTATCGGAGCTCTGTCGATGGAAGTCTTAAATATAATAAAAACAAAAAATGCACCTTGGTAATTATTGATTCAAACACTTTGAAATTTACAGGTCGAATAATTAAACTGACTCAGAATTTTTCTCCCTACATAAATAATCAATATTCGCAAAAGATAAAAATTAAAAAAAAAGAAGAAGAAATTTCAAATTAGAAACTAAAAGTATACATTGAAGATTTTCGTACAGGCTGGGACTCGAACCCAGGGCCACTCGCTTGGAAGCCTAACACTCTAGCCATTAGTCTATGGGAGCTCTGTCGGTGGGAGTTTTAAATATAATAAAAACAAAAAATGCACCTTGGTAATTGTTTATTTAAACACTTTGAAATCTTCGTGTCGAAAAATTAAACTGACTCAGAATTTTCTTCCCTACATAAATAATCAATAATTGCAAAGGAAAGAAATTGAAAAAAAAAAGAATTTTCAAATTAGAAAAGAAATATATACATTGAAGATATTCGCTCCGGCTGGGACTCGAACCCAGGCCACTCGCTTGGAAGACCAGCGGTCTAGCCATTAGGCTATCGGAGTTCTGTCGAGCGGAGTCTTACTGCCTGACTGATACTGCCTGACTGACAGACTGACTCACTGACTGACTGATACTGACTGACTGACTCACTGACTGACCGAGACTGACTGACTAACTGCCTGACTGACTGAGACTGGACTGACTGACTGACTGACTGACTGACTGACTAACTGACTGACTGAGACTGACTGACTGACTGCTTGACTCTCTGACTGGCTATTTCACTGACTGACTGAATGACTAAATGACTGACTGACACTGACTGACTGACTGCTTGACTACCTGACTGACTGCTTGACTGACTAACTGACTGGACAGGACTGACCGACTGACTGACTGACAGACTGACTGAATAAGGCTGACTGACTGACAGACTGACTGACTGACTGAATAAGGCTGACCGACTGACTGACTGCCTGACTGACTGACTGACTGAATGACTGACTGACTGACTGACCGAGACTGACTGACTGACTGAGACTGGACTGGACTGACTGACTGACTGACTGACTGAGACTGACTGACTGCTTTAGTGACTGACTGACTGCCTGACTGACTGACTGACTGAATGACTGACTGACTGAGACTAAATGACTGACTGCTTGACTGACTGGCTGAAGGACTAACTGACTGACTGAGTGACTGACTGACTGGACTGACTGACTGAGACTGAATGACTGAGTGCTTGACTGATTGACTGTCAGACTGACTGACTGACTTCGCAAAAGGGAAAAATAAAAAAAAAAGAATTATAAAATTAGAAAAAAATATTTGCATTTAAGATTTCCTTTCCGGCCGGGACTCGAACCCAGTTCCACGCGCTATGAACCCAACGGTCTAGCCATTAGGCTATCGGAGCTCTGTCGATGGAAGTCTTAAATATAATAAAAACAAAAAATGCACCTTGGTAATTATTGATTCAAACACTTTGAAATTTACAGGTCGAATAATTAAACTGACTCAGAATTTTTCTCCCTACATAAATAATCAATATTCGCAAAAGATAAAAATTAAAAAAAAAGAAGAAGAAATTTCAAATTAGAAACTAAAAGTATACATTGAAGATTTTCGTACAGGCTGGGACTCGAACCCAGGGCCACTCGCTTGGAAGCCTAACACTCTAGCCATTAGTCTATGGGAGCTCTGTCGGTGGGAGTTTTAAATATAATAAAAACAAAAAATGCACCTTGGTAATTGTTTATTTAAACACTTTGAAATCTTCGTGTCGAAAAATTAAACTGACTCAGAATTTTCTTCCCTACATAAATAATCAATAATTGCAAAGGAAAGAAATTGAAAAAAAAAAGAATTTTCAAATTAGAAAAGAAATATATACATTGAAGATATTCGCTCCGGCTGGGACTCGAACCCAGGCCACTCGCTTGGAAGACCAGCGGTCTAGCCATTAGGCTATCGGAGTTCTGTCGAGCGGAGTCTTACTGCCTGACTGATACTGCCTGACTGACAGACTGACTCACTGACTGACTGATACTGACTGACTGACTCACTGACTGACCGAGACTGACTGACTAACTGCCTGACTGACTGAGACTGGACTGACTGACTGACTGACTGACTGACTGACTAACTGACTGACTGAGACTGACTGACTGACTGCTTGACTCTCTGACTGGCTATTTCACTGACTGACTGAATGACTAAATGACTGACTGACACTGACTGACTGACTGCTTGACTACCTGACTGACTGCTTGACTGACTAACTGACTGGACAGGACTGACCGACTGACTGACTGACAGACTGACTGAATAAGGCTGACTGACTGACAGACTGACTGACTGACTGAATAAGGCTGACCGACTGACTGACTGCCTGACTGACTGACTGACTGAATGACTGACTGACTGACTGACCGAGACTGACTGACTGACTGAGACTGGACTGGACTGACTGACTGACTGACTGACTGAGACTGACTGACTGCTTTAGTGACTAACTGACTGCACAGGACTGACCGACTGACTGACTGACTGACTGACTGACTGACTGACTGAATGACTGACTGAGACTAAATGACTGACTGCTTGACTGCCTGGCTGAAGGACTAACTGACTGACTGAGTGACTGACTGACTGGACTGACTGACTGAGACTGAGTGACTGAGTGCTTGACTGATTGACTGTCAGACTGACTGACTGACTTCGCAAAAGGGAAAAATAAAAAAAAAGAATTATAAAATTAGAAAAAAATATTTGCATTTAAGATTTCCTTTCCGGCCGGGACTCGAACCCAGTACCACGCGCTAGGAACCCAACGGTCTAGCCATTAGGCTATCGGAGCTCTGTCGATGGAAGTCTTAAATATAATAAAAACAAAAAATGCACCTTGGTAATTATTGATTCAAACACTTTGAAATTTACAGGTCGAATAATTAAACTGACTCAGAATTTTTCTCCCTACATAAATAATCAATATTCGCAAAAGAGAAAAATTAAAAAAAAAAGAAGAAGAAATTTCAAATTAGAAACTAAAAGTATACATTGAAGATTTTCGTTCAGGCTGGGACTCGAACCCAGGGCCACTCGCTTGGAAGCCTAACACTCTAGCCATTAGTCTATGGGAGCTCTGTCGGTGGGAGTTTTAAATATAATAAAAACAAAAAATGCACCTTGGTAATTGTTTATTTAAACACTTTGAAATCTTCGTGTCGAAAAATTAAACTGACTCAGAATTTTCTTCCCTACATAAATAATCAATAGTTGCAAAGGAAAGAAATTGAAAAAAAAAAGAATTTTCAAATTAGAAAAGAAATATATACATTGAAGATATTCGCTCCGGCTGGGACTCGAACCCAGGCCACTCGCTTGGAAGACCAGCGGTCTAGCCATTAGGCTATCGGAGTTCTGTCGAGCGGAGTCTTACTGCCTGACTGATACTGCCTGAATGACAGACTGACTCACTGACTGACAGATACTGACTGACTGACTCACTGACTGACCGAGACTTTTCTCCGTACGCACCCCACCTCTTAGCCGTAGGCCTTAGGTTCCACCGCCCGGGGGGTCCGCGTAGCGGGCCCATCGCACGGCTGAGTGCGGCGGTCGATAGTCGCATCATACCACGGACCCGGCTGGCACTCGTTGCGCCGGGGAAGGTCCCCGCGCCGGGCGCCAGCTCAGCTGCGAGTTTACCCGTTAATGTGTGGGTCTTGCTCACCGTGAGATACGGTATATCTCCCCGTACCTCGTTGGTGTGCCATGACCCCCTTGACTGACCGAGACTGACTGACTAACTGCCTGACTGACTGAGACTGGACTGACTGACTGACTGACTGACTGACTGACTAACTGACTGACTGAGACTGACTGACTGACTGCTTGACTCTCTGACTGGCTATTTCACTGACTGACTGAATGACTAAATGACTGACTGACACTGACTGACTGACTGCTTGACTACCTGACTGACTGCTTGACTGACTAACTGACTGGACAGGACTGACCGACTGACTGAATGACAGACTGACTGAATAAGGCTGACTGACTGACTGACTGACAGACTGACTGAATAAGGCTGACCGACTGACTGAATAAGGCTGACCGACTGACTGACTGCCTGACTGACTGACTGACTGAATGACTGACTGACTGACTGACCGAGACTGACTGACTGACTGACTGAGACTGGACTGGACTGACTGACTGACTGACTGAGACTGACTGACTGCTTTAGTGACTAACTGACTGCACAGGACTGACCGACTGACTGACTGACTGACTGCCTGACTGACTGACTGACTGAATGACTGACTGACTGAGACTAAATGACTGACTGCTTGACTGCCTGGCTGAAGGACTAACTGACTGACTGAGTGACTGACTGACTGGACTGACTGACTGAGACTGAGTGACTGAGTGCTTGACTGATTGACTGTCAGACTGACTGACTGACAGCAAAAGAGAAAAATAAAAAAAAAAGAATTATAAAATTAGAAAAAAATATTTGCATTTAAGATTTCCTTTCCGGCCGGGACTCGAACCCAGTACCACGCGCTAGGAACCCAACGGTCTAGCCATTAGGCTATCGGAGCTCTGTCGATGGAAGTCTTAAATATAATAAAAACAAAAAATGCACCTTGGTAATTATTGATTCAAACACTTTGAAATTTACAGGTCGAATAATTAAACTGACTCAGAATTTTTCTCCCTACATAAATAATCAATATTCGCAAAAGAGAAAAATTAAAAAAAAAAGAAGAAGAAATTTCAAATTAGAAACTAAAAGTATACATTGAAGATTTTCGTTCAGGCTGGGACTCGAACCCAGGGCCACTCGCTTGGAAGCCTAACACTCTAGCCATTAGTCTATGGGAGCTCTGTCGGTGGGAGTTTTAAATATAATAAAAACAAAAAATGCACCTTGGTAATTGTTTATTTAAACACTTTGAAATCTTCGTGTCGAAAAATTAAACTGACTCAGAATTTTCTTCCCTACATAAATAATCAATAGTTGCAAAGGAAAGAAATTGAAAAAAAAAAAGAATTTTCAAATTAGAAAAGAAATATATACATTGAAGATATTCCCTCCGGCTGGGACTCGAACCCAGGCCACTCGCTTGGAAGACCAGCGGTCTAGCCATTAGGCTATCGGAGTTCTGTCGAGCGGAGTCTTACTGCCTGACTGATACTGCCTGACTGACAGACTGACTCACTGACTGACTGATACTGACTGACTGACTCACTGACTGACCGAGACTGACTGACTAACTGCCTGACTGACTGAGACTGGACTGACTGACTGACTGACTGACTGACTGACTAACTGACTGACTGAGACTGACTGACTGACTGCTTGACTCTCTGACTGGCTATTTCACTGACTGACTGAATGACTAAATGACTGACTGACACTGACTGACTGACTGCTTGACTACCTGACTGACTGACACTGACTGACTGACTGCTTGACTACCTGACTGACTGCTTGACTGACTAACAGACTGGACAGGACTGACCGACTGACTGACTGACAGACTGACTGAATAAGGATGACTGACAGACTGACTGAATAAGGCTGACTGACTGACTGACTGACAGACTGACTGAATAAGGCTGACCGACTGACTGACTGCCTGACTGACTGACTGACTGAATGACTGACTGACTGACTGACCGAGACTGACTGACTGACTGACTGAGACTGGACTGGACTGACTGACTGACTGACTGACTGAGACTGACTGACTGCTTTAGTGACTAACTGACTGCACAGGACTGACCGACTGACTGACTGACTGACTGCCTGACTGACTGACTGACTGAATGACTGACTGACTGAGACTAAATGACTGACTGCTTGACTGACTGGCTGAAGGACTAACTGACTGACTGAGTGACTGACTGACTGGACTGACTGACTGAGACTGAATGACTGAGTGCTTGACTGATTGACTGTCAGACTGACGGACTGACTTCGAAAAAGTGAAAAATAAAAAAAAAGAATTATAAAATTAGAAAAAAATATTTGCATTTAAGATTTCCTTTCCGGCCGGGACTCGAACCCAGTACCACGCGCTAGGAACCCAACGGTCTAGCCATTAGGCTATCGGAGCTCTGTCGATGGAAGTCTTAAATATAATAAAAACAAAAAATGCACCTTGGTAATTATTGATTCAAACACTTTGAAATTTACAGGTCGAATAATTAAACTGACTCAGAATTTTTCTCCCTACATAAATAATCAATATTCGCAAAAGAGAAAAATTAAAAAAAAAAAGAAGAAGGAATTTCAAATTAGAAACTAAAAGTATACATTGAAGATTTTCGTACAGGCTGGGACTCGAACCCAGGGCCACTCGCTTGGAAGCCTAACACTCTAGCCATTAGTCTGTGGGAGCTCTGTCGGTGGGAGTTTTAAATATAATAAAAACAAAAAATGCACCTTGGTAATTGTTTATTTAAACACTTTGAAATCTTCGTGTCGAAAAATTAAACTGACTCAGAATTTTCTTCCCTACATAAATAATCAATAGTTGCAAAGGAAAGAAATTGAAAAAAAAAAAGAATTTTCAAATTAGAAAAGAAATATATACATTGAAGATATTCCCTCCGGCTGGGACTCGAACCCAGGCCACTCGCTTGGAAGACCAGCGGTCTAGCCATTAGGCTATCGGAGTTCTGTCGAGCGGAGTCTTACTGCCTGACTGATACTGCCTGACTGACAGACTGACTGATACTGACTGACTGACTCACTGACTGACCGAGACTGACTGACTAACTGCCTGACTGACTGAGACTGGACTGACTGACTGACTGACTGACTGACTGACTAACTGACTGACTGAGACTGACTGACTGACTGCTTGACTCTCTGACTGGCTATTTCACTGACTGACTGAATGAATAAATGACTGACTGACACTGACTGACTGACTGCTTGACTACCTGACTGACTGCTTGACTGACTAACTGACTGGACAGGACTGACCGACTGACTGACTGACAGACTGACTGAATAAGGCTGACTGACTGACTGACTGACAGACTGACTGAATAAGGCTGACCGACTGACTGAATAAGGCTGACCGACTGACTGACTGCCTGACTGACTGACTGACTGAATGACTGACTGACTGACTGACCGAGACTGACTGACTGACTGACTGAGACTGGACTGGACTGACTGACTGACTGACTGACTGAGACTGACTGACTGCTTTAGTGACTAACTGACTGCACAGGACTGACCGACTGACTGACTGACTGACTGCCTGACTGACTGACTGACTGAATGACTGACTGACTGAGACTAAATGACTGACTGCTTGACTGACTGGCTGAAGGACTAACTGACTGACTGAGTGACTGACTGACTGGACTGACTGACTGAGACTGAATGACTGAGTGCTTGACTGATTGACTGTCAGACTGACTGACTGACTTCGCAAAAGGGAAAAATAAAAAAAAAAGAATTATAAAATTAGAAAAAAATATTTGCATTTAAGATTTCCTTTCCGGCCGGGACTCGAACCCAGTACCACGTGCTAGGAACCCAACGGTCTAGCCATTAGGCTATCGGAGCTCTGTCGATGGAAGTCTTAAATATAATAAAAACAAAAAAATGCACCTTGGTAATTATTGATTCAAACACTTTGAAATTTACAGGTCGAATAATTAAACTGACTCAGAATTTTTCTCCCTACATAAATAATCAATATTCGCAAAAGAGAAAAATTAAAAAAAAAAGAAGAAGAAATTTCAAATTAGAAACTAAAAGTATACATTGAAGATTTTCGTTCAGGCTGGGACTCGAACCCAGGGCCACTCGCTTGGAAGCCTAACACTCTAGCCATTTGTCTATGGGAGCTCTGTCGGTGGGAGTTTTAAATATAATAAAAACAAAAAATGCACCTTGGTAATTGTTTATTTAAACACTTTGAAATCTTCGTGTCGAAAAATTAAACTGACTCAGAATTTTCTTCCCTACATAAATAATCAATAATTGCAAAGGAAAGAAATTGAAAAAAAAAAAAGAATTTTCAAATTAGAAAAGAAATATATACATTGAAGATATTCGCTCCGGCTGGGACTCGAACCCAGGCCACTCGCTTGGAAGACCAGCGGTCTAGCCATTAGGCTATCGGAGTTCTGTCGAGCGGAGTCTTACTGCCTGACTGATACTGCCTGACTGACAGACTGACTCACTGACTGACTGATACAGACTGACTGACTCACTGACTGACCGAGACTGACTGACTAACTGCCTGACTGACTGAGACTGGACTGACTGACTGACTGACTGACTAACTGACTGACTGAGACTGACTGACTGACTGCTTGACTCTCTGACTGGCTATTTCACTGACTGACTGAATGACTAAATGACTGACTGACACTGACTGACTGACTGCTTGAGTACCTGACTGACTGCTTGACTGACTAACTGACTGGACAGGACTGACCGACTGACTGACTGACAGACTGACTGAATAAGGCTGACTGACTGACAGACTGACTGAATAAGGCTGACCGACTAACTGAATAAGGCTGACCGACTGACTGACTGCCTGACTGACTGACTGACTGAATGACTGACTGACTGACTGACCGAGACTGACTGACTGAATGACTGAGACTGGACTGGACTGACTGACTGACTGACTGAGACTGACTGACTGCTTTAGTGACTAACTGACTGCACAGGACTGACCGACTGACTGACTGACTGACTGCCTGACTGACTGACTGACTG